>NC_053024.1:123866913-124166913 GCF_003073215.2 Triticum urartu | reverse complement strand
ATTGTATATGGCACGTGTACGCGGTTGTAGTAGGTGGCCAAAGAGGTCTTATTCGACATTAGATGACATGTTGCCCCATTGACATAGAGATCAATTACAGTTTAAAAGTTAAGTGAACTATTTGAAATATAAAATGTATTAAGTGAACTATCAAAAAAGGCCAACTGCAGTCATCAAGACCAACTGCAAAAAATCGAATCAACTAATACAAAAATAAATAAATAGGTGAACTATTTGAAGGATGTTTCTTGTGAATAGTTTGCAAATGATTATGTTTGTATTGCGTTTGTTTTTGTTCTATATATTTACCAACGAGAGACAACAATGATCATTTACAATGTCCTTATTTGACTGCCCAGGGCAACCCAACAGTTAGGTCAATAGAAAGGAGACTCGTTGCACGACTGGCGCAAAGACCAACTGCAGCTGAGAAGTGAACCAAGCTATGGGCAGCATGTATAGCAGACTAAAAGTGCATCTAGTCCCCTATGTGGTTTTGGTAATTTATAGAACATATTGAACTAATGTCTGCTCAAAGCTCATTTCAAGAAAACTTCATTTAGGTACAACACGGGAGATGAAAGTGAACCTCTCAAAAACACTAAAAACAAGTATTGGATCAAGCCTCAAGACTCACCCTTTTTACATTATAGTGATCAAAGACCACTGAGGGAGTCCTAGACTAGGGGGTCCTCGGATGTCCGGGCTATGTGATGTGGGCCGGACTGATGGGCCATGAAGACACAAGATCGAGGACCTTCCCCCGTGTTCGGATGGGACTTTCCTTGGCGTGGAGGGCAAGCTTGGCGTTCGGATATGAAGATTCCTTTCTCTGTAAAAAGACTCTGTACAACCCTAGCCCCCTACGGTGTCTATATAAACCGGAGAGTTTAGTCCGTAGAGGCAATCATAATAATACAGGTTAGACATCTAGGGTTTAGCCATTACGATCTCGAGGTAGATCAACTCTTGTAACCCCTATACTCATCAAAGTCAATCAAGTAGGAAGTAGGGTATTACCTCCATCAAGAGGGCCCGAACCTGGATAAACATCGTGTCCCCTGCCTCCTGTTACCTTCGATCCTTAGACTCACAGTTCGGGACCCCCTACCCGAGATATGCCGGTTTTGACACCGACATTGGTGCTTTCATTGAGAGTTCCTCTATGTTGTCGATAGAAGGATCGATGGCTCGCCTCGTCGTCAACGACAAAATCACCTCTGGAAGAGCCCTAGTTCCTGGGCAGATCCTCCAGATCGGCAATTTCACCATAGGCGCCCGCCCTGCCATCAAACCCAAGGCGGTCCCCCGGATTACCAAAAATCATCTCCGCATCAACCCCTAAAGCGTCGATAAGATGGATCCGGCAGATGTCTCGTCTTTAAACGAACTGCTAGATCGCATCGCTGCCCTAGGGGTCGCAACAGATTACGATCTGATTGGGCGTAAACCCGATCAGAGGGAAATCAGATCTCCACCTGTTACCCACCTGGTGACTGTTGTGGAAGAACAAGTTGAGGATACCGCTCCTCCTATGCTGAAAACAAACTATGTTCAGATTTCCGAGCCCTACGAGTCGGACACTCATCTTCAAGAAAGGATCATCTATCCTCCGAACATAGAATCAGGTGTTGAGTCTGAAAACCCCCAGGACACTCCGGATCCTGGGCCAACGACCTCAGAAATTTTTCAAAATCCGAATTCCATAGTGGGTCAGGGTTCGGATTTAAGCCCACCCACCCACCGCAATCAATACTCTCCAAGAAATTCCGGTCCCTCGGACATATGTGATTTAATGTATATACAACAGTAACCTCGGGAAACACTCCATCACTTTTGGGCTAGATTCCTACTTATTAAAAACAAGATCAAAGATTGTTGCGACGACGACGCGGTATCAGTCTTTTGCCGCAACTGCACGGACGAGGGCGTCCTCAACGCCCTCAATCGGCGCCACATACTGCACTTTGTAGATTTGGCACACATAGTACAGAAGTATTGCACAATGGAAGGCGCTTGGAAAGCCCAGACAGCTCGGTGGGAACCACCGGCCTTTAAGCCACCCACCGGACAGACAAAAAAGGTGCACCCTTACGGGGCACCTGATCATTACTTCACGGAAAGAAAAATTAAACCCTTACCGGGACACAGAACTGTCCTTGATGAATGGTCAACAAGCCCTGTCAGATACACACGATGCCAAATTCCGAACCAACTCATAGCCTTCGGGGCATGTTGGATACTCCGGCAGGTGGCTAAAAGCGGGGAGGCTATTCTCACCAACACTACTCTGGCAAGGCATCCCCCCGAGGATAACGACCTCAATGTGTTTATGGTCTTCGAGACCTTTTCTTCAAACAACCGGCATAAAAGGGCGCTCCGCGACCTCGCCGAAGTCAATCACGTAGCCGGAAGAAATCCTTGGAACAATATGGCGATAACCTTTAATGCAAATGATGAGCCAAGGGCCCAATCAGTCCGAGCACTAGCCGCTTTGGTTCTAAACCCAATTGTAGACGGCTTTCGCCTCACCAAACTGCTCATGGACAGCGGCAGCGGACTGAACCTTATCTACGAAGACACGCTCAATAAAATGCAAATGGACAGAAGTCGCATTGAGCAAAGTAATACAACCTTTCAAGGAATTATCCCCAGTAGGGAAGCAAGATGCTCGGGGAAAATTAAACTCGACGTGGTATTCGGCACGCCAGAGAACTATAGGTCTGAAGAAATCATCTTCCAGGTGGCCCCTTTCAATAGCAGATATCATGCCCTGTTAGGGCGAGACGCATTCACACGCTTTCAAGCCATACCTCATTACGGGTACATGAAGTTCAAAATGTCCGGGCCCAACGGTGTTATCATTATCGCCAGTGATCCGGACATAACACTCTGCACCGAAAACAAAACTGCATCCCTGGCCCTCAAGGCACTGTCTAAAGCCCTGGCGGCTAAGGAGCTCCCACTCTGCATTCCACAGTGGATAGAGACGACGTAATTCTTGATAAAATGCCTAAATCCACTTCTTTCAAGCCAGCAGACGAAATAGTAAAATTTCAAGTTCACCCGATGGACCCCAAGAAGACAACTTCCATTGGGGCATAGCTGGATCCAACGGTCGACGCCGCATTGCACACGTTCTTGTGCGAGAATTGGGACATCGTCGCCTGGCACCCCTCGGATATGCTAGGAATCCCACGCGCGCTGGCCGAACATAGTCTCAATATACTGAAGGGACATAAACCGGTCGAGCAAACATTGCAGCGATTTTCTGAACCCAAACGACAGGCTATGGGTGAGGAGCTAGCCAAGCTACTCGAAGCCGGGTTTATCAGAGAGATCAAACATCCAGACTGGCTAGAAAACCTGGTCATGGTACCAAAGAAGGATAAATCCTGGCGCTTGTGTGTCGACTTCAAGGACCTTAATAAAGCCTGCCCTAAGGATCCCTTCCCACTACCTCGCATCGACCAGATTATTGATGCAACCACAGGACACGACTTACTGTGCTTCCTCGACGCATACTCCGGATACCATCAAATCAAAAGGATGGAATCCAACCAAGCCGCAACGACATTCATCACCCCATACGGGCCCTTCTGCTTCAACACCATGACCTTCGGGCTCAAAAACATCGGTGCCACATATCAATGCATGATTCAAACATGCCTGGAACCGCAAAAAGGCAAGACAGTTAAGGCATATGTAGATGATGTAGTCATCAAAACTAAGCATGTCGAATCATTGGTGGACGACTTACGCCTTACATTCGACAACCTCCGAAGATATGACATACTGCTCAATCCGGAAAAGTGTGTTTTCGGCGTTCCCATCGGAAAATTGCTTGGGTTCATTGTTTGCAGTAGGGGAATCGAAGCAAACCCAGCCAAAATCCGAGCCCTGTCACAGTTGGCTACACCAACATACCTCAAGCAGGTCCAAAAACTAGTCGTGTGCGTGGCAGCTTTGAGCCGCTTTATCTACAGATTAGGAGAAAAGACGCTGCCATTGTATCGCCTGCTCCGATGCACCGGCTACTTTGCGTGGACGGATGCTGTAACAGCCAGGCTGGAAGAAATAAAAGCTTTGTTATCAAGCAACCCAATCCTGGCCACGCCAAACGTCGGCGAACCCATGTTACTATACATATCTGCAACACACCAGGTGGTGAGTGCGGTGCTCGTCGTCGAACGAGAGGAAGAGAAGGATATAAATTCCCACTTCAAAAACCAGTATACTATGTATCGACGGTCCTCAAACCATGCAAATCTCGATACCCACATTATCAAAAGATAGTATATGCGGTCTTCATGGCATCCCGGAAGCTGCGGCACTACTTTCAAGAGTGTTCGATCATGGTGGCTTCCCAAGTACCACCTAATGATATCATAAACAACCGGGACGCCACCGTCCGGATTGCCAAATGGGCCACTGAGCTCTTACCGTTTGAAATAACATATAAGCCACGCCGAGCCATTAAATCTCAGGTGTTGGCTAACTTCGTCGCCGAATGGACAGAGGCCGAACTTCCTAAAGAGTGCGACACATATTCCAACAGGAGACACAGTCCATTTATGTGCTCCAAATATTGTATACAGACTCTAATAACGCAGCCGAGTATGAGGCCCTATTGCATGGTCTTCGGATGGCCGTCTCTATGGGCATACAATGCCTCGAGGTGTGCAGGGATTCAAACCTCGCAATATCCCAAATAAACAGAGAATTTGATGCCAAAGATCCGAAGATGGCGGCTTACCGCAACGCCGTACTTAAAATAGCAGCTCGGTTTAAGGGGCTCGAGTTTCCTCACGTGGCCCGGGAGAGTAATCAAGCAACGGACATCCTTGCTCACATGGGCGCTAAGCGCGACCCCGTCCCACCCAATACCTTTGTGGAGAGGCTCTTCAAGCCATCCGTGGTATGGAAGGACGAGAGCAGCAACACCAGTCTGGAGCCGATCATAACCCAGATCCCGAACACAATTCCGATATCATCAGGGGCTCGGCCACCGAAATAACACCATCGGCCCATGTAATCATGGCAGTGATCGCCCCATGGACCGAACCCTTCCTGGCCTACCTTAATAGGGGAGAGCTCCCTGAGGACCAGAATGAGGCTCGATGCATCGTTCGACCCTCGAAAGCCTACAAGGTTCATGAAGGAGAGCTCTACAAGAAAAGTACTACCGGTGTCCTTCAAAGATGTATCTCTGAAGAAGAGGGGCGACAGCTCTTGGCCGAAATCCATGCTGGTCTTGGCGGTCATCACGCCACAGCCCGGGCCCTTGTAAGTAAGGCCTTCTGTATCAGTTTTTTCTGGCCTAGCTACGGCCCGAGCAGATGCACAAGACCTCGTCCAACGTTGTGTAGGATGCCAACTTTTCGCTAATCAAAGCCATATGGCGCCTACCGCCCTACAAACAATCCCCATTACTTGCCCTTTTGCGGTCTGGGGGCTTGACATGGTGGGACCCCTTAAAGGGGGAAGCCATAAGAAAAAATACCCGCTGGTCATGGTAGATAAATTCACTAAGTGGATAGAGGCCAAGCCAGTTAAAACGGCCGAAGCCGGACCAGTGATAGATTTCATATCCAGTGATGGTGTCCCATGCAGCAGCATCACCGATAACGGCTCTAATTTCACAGCCGACGAAGTAAAAAATTGGTGTTCTAATCTGGGCATCAAGCTCGATCATGCCTCCGTCTATCACACTCAAACAAACGGTCAAGTCGAACGGGCTAATGGCCTGATAATGAGCGGCATTAAACCTAGACTAGTGCGATCCTTAAAGGAGTCAGATAAACACTGTGTTGAGGAGCTCGACTCCGTACTCTAGCGGCTGCGGACCACGCCCAATCGCACGACAGGATACACACCATTCTTCATGGTGTACGATGCAGAGGCCGACTTGCCCTGCGATATTATTCATGACTCACCTTGAGTACGCATGTATGAAGAGAGAGAGGCCGAGCTCTATCGGCAAGATGACTTAGATGGCCTGGAGGAGGAGCGCGATGTTGCAAAAGCTCGCTCAACATTCTACCAGCAACAAGCTCGAACATACCAAAGCAAAGAAGTACGAGTCAAGACTTACAATGTCGGTGAACTCGTTTTATGCCTACCAGAGAAGAAAAAGGACAAGCTCAAGCCCAAATGGGAGGGTCGCTTCATTATAGATGAAGTTCTCACTAGAGGAGCATATCACCTTCGTAATGCATTGGATAATTGCTTAGAGCCAAACCCATGGAACGCCGCCAGACTCCGAAGATTCTACGCCTAAGTCCGGACTCATTGTTCGTTACCTTTTTTTCTCTTTTTTCTCTTTCTTCTTTTCATTTTTATACGACTTCTAACCTGTGTTCGGATAAACCGCACACTTAAGGGGTATACATCCTTAAATGTACATACCCCCAATACCTGGGGGCTTCTTGTCACAAAAGCTTATTATTATTATTCAAGCATCAGTTCACCGTATATATGGGTCGCCTTCTCATATATGTCTTTTCTTCGCCATTATATGCACCTTTATGACTTAAGTTTTTGCCAAGCTGGGTTGCCTGGCTCATGTGCTTATGCCCTACGTTCCCGCTTGTTTCGCTAGGGCATAAAGGGAGCACCTCTGCGATTGTTACAGTCGGGTTATCCAGACGTGTACCTCAAACGGGTGAAGCCGAAAGCTAGCGTTCTTAAGGGAATAATAGGTCGACGGACAAAAGATGAACCGCCCTCGTTGCGATACAAGCCCCCAAAATATAATGTGTATTATGGTTTTTAGCATCACAGCTCAGGCATGCACAACAACGCATGCTGGCCCAGGGAAAGGAACCCTTAACAGAACTATTCTCTCTGGAAGATGTTTCTTATGATCAAATGTAATATAACACAACTCCCCGAATACAACTTGTCTGTTCAAGCAACTATGACCGGACTTCCTGGTTCCCGAACATACTTCGGTGTTTACCACCGGTACAATATTCGGAAACACTCCAAAATTTGCAAACTAAGGCATAGCCTAGTGGTGGGAAGGGGCTGATGCCTTCCCACCCACCCAGGTTCAAGGCATGGTACTTGCAATTTGGGTTTGTTGCACCAATTATATTGTATGGGGTTCCCTTACAGTCTTTCGGTTAAAAAAAACTCCAAAACTTCGGATTTCAGAGGTTAAAGCGTAAGGTCTGCCAAGACAATCGTTTTATAATTCAGATGGAGATACGTTTTTCGATAAAAAGTACATTACTACTTGGACTCGAAAACTTCCTCCTCCTCTAGACCTTCTAATAAGTTGTCTAGCTTACAATCCTGTTGCAAAAACTTGACGACTATCTTTACTTGGTCGTATACTAAACTAACAGGAATTTCCTGTCCATCTGGTCCCTGAGGCCCGACCCAGGCCATATGATTCGGATCAAGTCCGGTGTACCATGTTTTCACCATGGCCCAGGCCTCTCGTGCGCCTTCTCGGAATGCTGATATCTTCCATAGTCCAAAGCGGCGACGAGCTCCCTTGAATAAATTCACGAGTTCCTCCATACTTCCTGGAGGAGAATCGGCCGGCCATAAAGCCTTAGCAATGTTCCGCATTGCCTTCCGGGCTCGCTCATGCACTTTGTACAACTCTTGTAGCAGATCGCCTTGAAATCCGGACACCTCTCCTTCGGGCATCCCAGTCATCACACATACAGAAACAAACTTGTTAAACCTCCCATTATGGGACTGTATGGAAATGAGGTTAAAAAGCATACTGAATATGTCGCCTTTCAGTTTTCTGTTCTCTTTCAAGGCATCCGCCAGTTGGGCTCGTATGTCTTTCAGCTCCTCGGCCTGCTTGATGTTGGCATCTTGTAGCTTGTTCTTCTCATCCCTTGTCCGTGTTAGTATACGCTGACCAGCGGCCTCTTGCCTTTCGGCATGTTGTTTATCCGCTTGCGCGGCCTTCAGTCTCTCTTCCAGCTGATCCGGTGATCCTACCGTCGTAAATACATCAGTGTTTATTTCAAAAAACATTGCTGGCACATGATTATATTTTCCGGACAGTAATGGGCATTACCAGTCGGTGCCTCCTTGGACTTCGCCAGTTCGACGGTGACATCAGTTAGTTGGGTCTGACATTTTTCCAGCTCCTGAGATAGCATGTTGTTCTTTTCTGTGAGTACCTGATTATGCAACGATCCTTAAATCAGTTACGTCAACTGCTTGAAGTCTCGGGGCTACTGACACATGATTATTAAACCCATACAACAGGTCTTACACGCATATCATTTGAAAGCTGGTGAGTGGCTCCAGCGAGCTCATCCCGAGCAGCTCGGATATATGCATCCGCTAAGCTGAAGGCATTGAATGCCTCTTCGATGAAAGTTGGGTCGCGCATAGCTGCTCTCCGATGCCGATGGTTCATCGCACTCTCCACTTCAGAGTTGGTAACGGATACATCATCCGAATCCTCGGGGAGAGGACAATCCGGCAATGCACCCGTATCCACCCTAGTCCTTGGGACGGGATCCGGGGTTGGATTGGGTGATGCATGATCAACAAAGCCTCTGGACACAGTCCGACGTATGCTTTTCCTAAATAATGTGGCACATCGGGAAACGTCACAATTTGGTATATCTGCCAAGGGCATATTAAAAACCATACCTTTTTTATGAAGGTAGGGGCTCAGCAATGTCGCCGTCTGCCTTTCTTTTTTGAAGATCCGCCCTACGCAGGCGTCGCCTTCTTAAGGGATGTTTCTGATGCGGCGTGGCGAGACGAGCGCCGCCCCTTTGGAGCACAAGACAGTGCGGTGGGTGAGGCATGATACGTCTCCATTGTATCTATAATTTTTGATTGTTCCATGCCAATATTCTACAACTTTCATATACTTTTGGCAACTTTTTATACTATTTTTGGGACTAACATATTGATCCATTGCCCAGTGCCAGTTCCTATTTGTTGCATGTTTTATGTTTCGCAGAGTATCCATATCAAACGGAATCCAAACGGGATAAAAATGGACGGAGCTTACTTTTGGAATATTTGGAAAATTCCGAAAGAAAAATCCACGCGAGACGGTGCCCGAGGTGGCCACGAGGCAGGGGGCGCGCCCCTGACCCTCGTGGGCCACCCGTAAGGCAGTTGATGCCCTTCTTCGGCCGCAAGAAAGCTAATTTTTGGTAAAAAAATCACGGCAAAGGTTTCAGGACAATCGGAGTTATGGATCTCCATATATATACGAAACTGTGAAAGGGCAGCAACACAGAACGCAGAAACAGAGAGACATATCCAATCTCGGAGGGGCTCTCGCCCCTCCCGTGCCATGGAGGCCATGGACCAGAGGGGAAACCCTTCTCCCATCTAGGGAGGAGGTCAAGGAAGAAGAAGAAGGAGGGGGCTCTCTCCCCCTCGCTTCCGGTGGCACCGGAGTGCCACCGGGGGCCATCATCATCACCGCAATCTTCACCAACAACTTCACCGCCATCATCACCAACTCTTCCCCCCTCTATGCAGCAGTGTAACCTCTCTCTTACCCACTGTAATCTCTACTTAAACATGGTGCTCAACGCTATATATTATTTCCCAATGATGTATGGCTATCCTATGATGTTTGAGTAGATCCGTTTTGTCCTATGGGTTATTTGATGATCAAGATTGGTTTGAGTTGCATGTTTTATTATTGGTGCTGTCCTATGGTGCTCTCCGTGTCACGCAAGCATGAGGGATCCCCGTTGTAGGGTGTTGCAATACGTTCATGATTCGCTTATAGTGGGTTGCGTGAGTGACTGAAACACAAACCCGAGTAAGGGGGTTGTTGCGTATGGGATAAAGAGGACTTGATGCTTTAATGCTATGGTTGGGTTTTACCTTAATGATCTTTAGTAGTTGCGGATGCTTGCTAGAGTTCCAATCATAAGTGCATATGATCCAAGTAGATAAAGTGTGTTAGCTTATGCCTCTCCGTCATATAAAATTGCAATAATGATTACCGGTCTAGTTATCGATTGCCTAGGGACAAATAACTTTCTCGTAACAAAAAGTTCTTTACTAAAACTAACTTAGTTGTGTCTTTATCTAAACAGCCCCTACCTTTTATTTACTTGCTCTTTATTATCTTGCAAACCTATCCAACAACACCTACAAAGTACTTCTAGTTTCATACTTGTTCTAGGTAAAGCGAACATCAAGCGTGCGTAGAGTTGTATCGGTGGTCGATAGAAATTGAGGGAATATTTGTTCTGCCTTTAGCTCCTCGTTGGGTTCGACACTCTTACTTATCGAAAACTGTTGTGATCCCCTATACTTGTGGGTTATCAAGACCTTTTTCTGGCACCGTTGCCGGGGAGCAATAGCGTGGGGTAAATATTCTCGTGTGTGCTTGTTTGCTTTATCACTAAGTAATTTTTATTTGATGTTCTTAGTTGTTTTCTATCTTTAGTTATGGGTAGGAAACGCAAAATACCAAAAAAATTAGTTGTACCTACTAAACCAATGGTTGAAGAACCACTCAAAATCTATCACACTACTGAAGCTTATTACTTGGATCATCTTCGATCCCTATGTGCTCGTGCTGAAACCCCAACTAGCTTAGTTGAGGGCAAATCTTTAGATGAGCATGCTTGTTATGTGCGACACCGAATATCTGAAAAAGGGAAAATTTTACTGGGTCAAATTCAACGTTTGCAATGCTTTGCTTGGAATTTATGCGAAATATATGATATTACATGTTGTTCTGAAAACCCTAAGAAACACCTTCCCTATCAATGTGAGTTTAGTGATAATAGAATCGTATCTTCATATGCTAAGGGTGTTTATAGTTACTATGATGTTCAACAAACTAAAGAATTTGTTGCTTTTAAGGGTGCTTATGAAATTGCTTCTTTGATTGAAAAGTATGATGCTACTCTTTACAAGTCTGAAAATTTTGACATACTTAAATATTGCTATGATAATTATGCTTCTAATGCCTATGTTGAACCATATATTGAGGACTACCCCGCTGTCCAGGAAGAGACTAATATTTTGCAGTAGTCTATGGAAGAAGAAATTGATGAAACTGTGAGCTCATTGGATGAAAAAGATGAGGAGGAGAGCGAAGAACAAAAGGAGGAAGAGCGGATTAGTTACCTGTGCCCACCTTCTAATGAGAGTAACTCTTCAACTCATACATTGTTTAATTTCCCTTCGTGCTTACCGAAGGATGATTGCTATGATGATTGTTATGATCCCGTTGATTCTCTTGAAATATCCCTTTTTGATGATGCTTGCTATGCTTGTGGCCAAGATGCCGATATGAATTATGCTTATGAAGATGAACTTGCTACAGTTCCTTATGTTAAACGTGAAATTGTTGCTATTGCACCCACACATGATAGTCCTATTATCTTTTTGAATTCTCCCAACTACACTATATCGGAGAAGTTTACCCTTATTAAGGATTATATTGATGGGTTGCCTTATACCATTGCACATGATGATTTTGATGAATATAATATGCATGTGCTTGATGCTCCTACTTGCAATTATTATGAGAGAGGAACTATATCTCCACCTCTCTATGTTTCCAATATGATCAAATTGCAAGAAACTGCTTATGCTATGCATTGGCCTTTACTATGTGTGCATGAATTGTTCTTTTATGACATGCCGATGCACATGAAGAGAGTTAGACTTCGTTGTTGCATGATATATGTTACTTTGTTCTCACTACTAAATTATAAATCATTTTTAATTAAAATTGGCTTTGATATACCTTGGGATCCGGGTGGATTCATTACTTGAGCACTATATGCCTAGCTTAATGGCTTTAAAGAAAGCGCTGCCAGGGAGACAACCCGGAAGTTTTAGAGAGTCAGTTATTTCTGTTGAGTGCTTTCATATAGTTTAAAAACAACAAAAATAAAGAGGGGAACCCAAAACTTTTTCAAAAAAAGGAAAGTGAAAGTGAGAAAGACAAGCATTGTTGAAGTGGGAGAGCTCCTTGAACTTTGTTCATGCTCACGACAAATTTGTGAATCTTGATTACAGAAACTTTTCAACAAAAATAATTATCCCCTTGTACAATTCCATTGTATTATAAAAATAATGTGCCAAGGTTTGCCTTTAGGATGTTTACATTTGCTTGATGGTTTGTACTGTGCAGGACAGAAACTTTGGCTGTAGTGCACGATTTTACATCTTTATCTGAAACGTCAAATGGTTCTGATTCTTTTTGCACTGTCTTTATATACATTTTTTTATTTTTCCTAATTTTGGCAGAATACTTCAAGTATCAGAAGTATGGTGAATGTTCAGATTATTACAGACTGTTCTGTTTTAGTCAGATTCTGTTTTTGATGCATAGTTTGCTTGTTTTGATGAAACTATCGATTTATATCAGTGGATTAAGCCATGGAAAAGCTATATTACAATAGACACAATGCAAAAACAAAATATGAATTGGTTTGCAATAGTACTTAGAGTAGTGATTTGCTTTATTATACTAACGGATCCTACCGAGTTTTCTGTTGAAGTTTTGTGTGGATGAAGTTTTCGATGATCGAGAAGGTCTCGATGTGAGAAGAAGGAAGAGAGGCAAGAGCTCAAGCTTGGGGATGCCCGAGGCACCCCAAGTAAATATTCAAAGAGATTCAAGCGTCTAAGCTTGGGGATGCCCCGGAAGGCATCCCCTCTTTCTTCAACAAGTATCGGCATGTTTTTGGATTCGTTTCGTTCATGCGATATGTGCAATCTTGGAGCGTCTTTTGCACTTAGTTTTCATTTTTATTTTATGCACCATGCTGGTATGAGGTAGTCATTGGTTGATTTATAGAATGATGTATGCACTTCACTTATATCTTTTGAGTATGGCTTTATAGAATGCTTCATGTGCTTCACTTATATCATTTGAAGTTTGGATTGCCTGTTTCTCTTTACATAGAAAACCGCCATTTGTAGAATGCTCTTTTGCTTCACTTATATTTGTTAGAGCGTGGGCATATCTTTTGTAGAAAGAATTAAACTCTCTTGCTTCACTTATATCTATTTTGAGAGATGACAGGAATTGGTCATTCACATGGTTAGTCATAAAATCCTACATAAAACTTGTAGATCACTGAATATGATATGTTTGATTCCTTGCAATAGTTTTGCGATATAAAGATGGTGATATTAGAGTCATGCTAGTGGGTAGTTGTGGATTAGTAGAAATACTTGTGTTGAGGTTTGTGATTCCCGTAGCATGCACGTATGGTGAACCGTTATGTAACGAAGTCGGAGCATGAGGTATTTATTGATTGTCTTCCTTATGAGTGGCGGTCGGGGACGAGCGATGGTCTTTTCCTACCAATCTATCCCCCTAGGGCCATGCGTAGTAGTAATTTGCTTCGAGGGCTAATAAACTTTTGCAATAAGTATGTGAGTTCTTTATGACTAGTGTTGAGTCCATGGATTATACACACTCTCACCCTTCCATCATTGCTAGCCTCTCTAGCATCGCGCAACTTTCGCCGGTACCATAAACCCACCATATACCTTCTCGCCAAAACAGCCACCATACCTACCTATCATGGCATTTCCATAGCCATTCCGAGATATATTGCCATGCAACTTCCATCATCATCATATACATGACTTAAGCATTCATTGTCATATTGCTTTGCACGATCATAAGATAGCTAGCATGATGTTTTCATGTCTTGTCCGTTTTTTGATGTCATTGCTACGCTAGATCATTGCACATCCTGGTACACTGCCAGAGGCATTCATATAGAGTCATATGTTTGTTCTAGTATCGAGTTGTAAGTAAATAAAAGTGTGATGATCATCATTATTAGAGCATTGCCCCCCCAAAAAAAGAGAGGCCAAAGAAGCCTAAATAAAAAAAGGGGGCCAAAGAAGCCCATCAAAAAAAAGAAAAAGAAAAAAGAATAAAAGAATAAAAGGGGGCAATGTTACTATCCTTTTACCACACTTGTGCTTCAAAGTAGCACCATGTTCTTCATATAGAGAGTCTCTTGAGTGATATACTAGTGGGAATTTTCATTATAGAACTTGCCTTGTATATTCCAACGATGGGATTCCTCAAATGCCCTAGGTCTTCATGAGCAAGCAACTTGGATGCACACCCACTTAGTTTCAGTTTGAGCTTTCATATACTTATAGCTCTAGTGCATCCGTTGCATGGAAATCCCTACTCACTCACATTGATATCTATTGATGGGCATCTCCATAGCCCGTTGATACGCCTAGTTGATGTGAGACTATCTTCTCCTTTTTGTCTTCTCCACAACCACCATTCTATTCCACCTATAGTGCTATATCCATGGCTCACGCTCATGTATTGCGTGAGGGTTGAAAATGATGAAGCACGTTAAAAAGTATGAACCAATTGCTCAGCTTGTCATCGGGGTTGTGCATGATGTGAATATTTTGTGTGGTGAAGATGGAGCATAGCCAGACTATATGATTTTGTAGGGATAACTTTCTTTGGCCTTGTTATTTTTAAAAGACGTGATTGCTTTATTAGTGGGCTTGAAGTATTATTGTTTTTATGTCAAATGATAGACTATTGCTTTGAATCACTCGTGTCTTAATATTCATGCCATGATTAGATATGTGATCAAGATTATGCTAGGTAGCATTCCACATCAAAAATTATTTTTTTATCATTTACCTACTCGAGGACGAGCAGGAATTAAGCTTGGGGATGCTGATACGTCTCCGTCGTATCTATAAATTTTGATTGTTCCATGCCAATATTCTACAACTTTCATATACTTTTGGCAACTTTTTATACTATTTTTGCGACTAACATATTGATCCAGTGCCCAGTGTCAGTTCCTGTTTGTTGCATGTTTTATGTTTCGCAGAGTATCCATATCAAACGGAATCCAAACGGGATAAAAACGGACGGAGCTTATTTTTGGAATATTTGGAAAATTCTGAAAGAAAAATCCACACGAGACGGTGCCCGAGGTGGCCACGAGGCAGGGGGCGCGCCCCTGACCCTCGTGGGCCACCCGTAAGGTGGTTGATGCCCTTCTTCGGCCGCAAGAAAGCTAATTTTTGGTAAAAATCACGACGAAGGCTTCAGGACAATCGGAGTTACGGATCTCCATATATATACGAAATGGTGAAAGGGCAGCAACACAGAACGCAGAAACAGAGAGAGACAGAGAGACAGATCCAATCTCGGAGGGGCTCTCGCCCCTCCCGTGCCATGGAGGCCATGGACCCGAGGGGAAACCCTTCTTCCATCTAGGGAGGAGGTCAAGGAAGACGAATAATGAGGGGGGCTCTCTCCCCCTCGCTTCCGGTGGCACCGGAGTGCCACCGAGGGCCATCATCATCACCGCAATCTTCACCAACAACTTCACCGCCATCATCACCAACTCTTCCCCCTCTATGCAGTGGTGTAACCTCTCTCTTACCTGCTGTAATCTGTACTTAAACATGGTGCTCAACGCTATATATTATTTCCCAATGATGTATGGCTATCCTATGATGTTTGAGTAGATCCGTTTTGTCCTATGGGTTATTTGATGATCGAGATTGGTTTGAGTTACATGTTTTATTATTGGTGCTGTCCTATGGTGATCTTCGTGTCGCGCAAGCGTGAGGGATCCCCGTTGTAGGATGTTGCAATACATTCATGATTCTCTTATAGTGGGTTGCATGAGTGACTGAAACACAAACCCGAGTAAGGGGGTTGTTGCGTATGGGATAAAGAGGACTTGATGCTTTAATGCTATGGTTGGGTTTTACCTTAATGATCTTTAGTAGTTGCGGATGCTTGCTAGAGTTCCAATCATAAGTGCATATGATCCAAGTAGAGAAAGTATGTTAGCTTATGCCTCTCCGTCATATAAAATTGCAATAATGATTACCGGTCTAGTTATCGATTGCCTAGGGACAAATAACTTTCTCGTAACAAAAAGTTCTTTACTAAAACTAACTTAGTTGTGTCTTTATCTAAACAGCCCCTACCTTTTATTTACTTGCTCTTTATTATCTTGCAAACCTATCCAACAACACCTACAAAGTACTTCTAGTTTCATACTTGTTCTAGTTAAAGCGAACATCAAGCGTGCGTAGAGTTGTATCGGTGGTCGATAGAACTTGAGGGAATATTTGTTCTGCCTTTAGCTCCTCGTTGGGTTCAACACTCTTACTTATCGAAAACTGTTGCGATCCCCTATACTTGTGGGTTATCAAGGCGCGATGAGAAAACTCTTTTGGAGGAGACATCTCCTGGGTACTTACGTGGGCGGAGGGGAGAAGGCCGGGATAACCAGCTCTGATGGCCACTTCTGTGCCATCGTAGCTTGCCTGATAAAGGACCCCCTCCTTGAGCTCTATGAATATATCCGGATCCTCTTCAAATCCTGGATCCAGGTCTCGAATATGGTCCTCCGGCTACGGAGCAGGGCTATAGATCCCCGCGATGACCTTCCTCCATTCCTGTTAAACATAGTCGGATTAAGTTCAAGTAGGTGCGACTCAGGAAGAGGATTGAGTAAGGTTATGAAGCGAAAGCTCACCTAGCTAGGAGGGTTGTATAAGGAAAGGCCCTCTTGGCACTTAAGGCGAGTAAGGTCTTCTTGCTCCCGTTCATAAAGATCAGCCAACATGGCGGCCAAGGCGGCAAAGTTGTCCGGACCCTTGTGCCCGCAGCATGATGCGTCATCCTCCCCATTGTAGTGCCACATGGGGAGTCCTCTGGATTGGAGTGGCTGAATGCCTCGCGTTATTGAAATCTCCATTACCTCAATTATGGATAGTCCGGATTGGGCGAGCATCTTTATCTTGCTCATTAACTTCTTAATCTCCGCACTGTCCTCCTCTTCGAGGCTCCAGGGACGCCAATTGTGGCATTTCTTTAATGGAGCATTGCAAAATTCGGGTAGGCCCCGCCGGATTGGGTCTGGGAGAACTACGTCTTAAATATAAAACCACTCTGAGGGCCACTCTTCGGATGCCTTCTTCGGAGTGCTGGGCATGCATCCTGTTCCGGCTATATGCCATACTTCGACATCGCCCACCTCGAATAAAGACCCATTTTGGGATCAGGGGACGAGGCAGAAAAGTTTCCTCCATAACTCAAAATGGGCCTCGCAGCCTAAGAACATCTCGCAAAGAGCCACGAAGCCCGCGATGTGCAGAATGGAGCCCCGCGTGAGATTGTGCAGCTGGAGGCCGTAGTACTCCAGGAGACCTCAGAGGAAAGGGTGGATTGGAAATCCAATGCCTCTTAAAAGGAAGGAGACGAAGCACACTCGCTGCCCTTCGGTAGGATTGGGGAAATTTTCCGCCAGGGCTTCGCCATTTATGGAAGTTAATCCCGCCCGAACGGGAACCAGGTCCGCATGAGGAAGATATCCTTGCACCTCACTAGTACAGCGAGCTCCTAAGCAAACGGTTTTTAACCCCTTTTCACGACAGCATTTGGAACCATCGCCAAGTGAGTGTGGGCGATAGGGGGGTCCTTCCCACACGACCCAGAAACTGTCGGGGATATGCCCTTCTGGCACGCAGGCTCGGCAAAATGAGAACGTGTGCGACCAGCGAGTGCTCAAATACGGAAATACGTACAGTAGAGCTAAAAAATACAATTATACAGCGAAATTGTTTCCGGTCGCAAGTACATCCCACACAGTCAGTCCCTGCCAAACGCTTTCGTTCATATGTACATCCCACACAGTCGCTCCAAGGAAAACGTTTCCGTTCACAGGTACATCACAAACATTTTTTCCGTTAAATCGTTTGTGTTATTGAATGTATCACGTAGAAGAAACTGTGTGGCGAAGGCTCTCCATCACACACCGTTTTTATGTGGTAAACGTTTGCGCAAGGTGGCCTAACACAAACAGTTTTCAAGAGAAAGTCATGTGTGAATATTGTTCATTGATCCAACACGGTTTATTCCTAGAAACTATATGCGTTGCCTGAGGTCATCGCCCACGTTATTTTTTCAACAACCGTTTGCAATAGCAAAACCCAGTTAGTAGGCTAATTCACCATTAGCTGGCTAATTATCCAATTATTCATAATCCATTTATTAATCTAATTGACATTTCATATTAAGCACACAATATATTTCATTTTCATAATTGAAATACATCAGAGTACAACATCATATAGCTTCAGCACTCAGCTATCCCATTACACAACTACACCAGGACCAAGTTTCACATGCAACATCTATAACCTTTTGAAATTAGCATCATAGATGGTACATAGACAAATGTATCTCATCTGGAAAACTGCTGAAGCAGAAGGCGAATATTGAACCTTCATTGATGTTGAAGGTCTTTGTAACTTTAGGCCAGTGCCTGTGGATGATTGACCGTCCATCCTTCGCCCTCTTCAGGAACACTTCAATATTGAACCGTGGGTGTTGTATGAATACCTTCCTTGCCTCCTGACCATACAGGTGGTTTCAAAGGTAATCATCAGTGAACTGCTTTGGAAAGGCCTGAAAACAAGGATGTGCATAAATATCTTCTCTATATTGGAAATGGGGCAAAGGAATAAAAAAGGAAAGGTATAATAGTCAGTACCATCCTGTAGTGAACTGATGTCTTCTTCATTGTGCAGATAAAGATCTTGTTGTTTTTTGTCGCTAATTTCTTTATCCTAACAATCTTTATGAGTTTCTTGACTTGACTGATATTCATGGACAACTCATTTCCCCATATGCGAAAAGGATCGAACAGTGGGTCAAAACCTCTGACAGCAGGACCTACATGTGCAAGACCAAATTGTTAAAAACCTAAATATTAGAATGGTTCCTACAATTGCACAATAATGTGCTATTAGACAACGGACCATGCACGTGCTAACCTCGATTGTAAACCTCGGTGCTTCCCATTGTTTCCCTGCAACACATATAAGGTAGTTAGTCATCAGGTTAAGTAAGGGTTCACATGCTATCAGTAAAATATGTTGATGAAAAATAAGCACATTGCAGATTCATCAGATTAATTCAAGCCACACGAAAAGCCCATTTATCCAAACCAAGCATGATTGAGAACTAGGAAATATAGCACTTGTATATGTTTCTCATGTATTACGTGCAGCCAAATTCGATTTATTCCTCACATGCACAACAATATAAAATTCTACACACGACAATTGGACATCGCATTGCAGAATTGAACCAAGCAGTTAACTAAACACCAGAACAAATGAACCAACATTAACTGAGCACCACATTGCACAATATAACATACTTCTAATAGAAGATCGGACAGTTAATCAAACAGTTAACTACACCCAATTGTAGCAATTGTATTTGTTTCTCATGTATTTACCACAGCCAAATTCAATTTATTCCTCACATGGTATACAATAATAGAATGCGCCCACAACTATTGAACATCGCATTGCAGAATTGAACCAAACAGTTAACTAAACACCACAACACAAATGAACCAAACGTTAATTGAGCACCACATTGCACAATGTATAACCAAACCAAGCATGCTTGACAACTTGGAAATATAGCAATTGTATTTGTTTCTCATGTATTTTGTAAAGATAAATTCGATTTATTTCTCACATGGAAGACAATACAAAATTGCAGCCTAAAGAATTGAACATCACATTTGCAGAATTGAACCAAACAGTTAACTGAAGACGACAACTAATTAACAAAATAGTTAATAAGTGAGCACCACACCGCACGACATAGAAAACATATACACTAAAGCAACGGATTGCATGGTAAAATTAGATAGCACAATTTACTAGAATTTGTGAAGGAAAGGCAGGAGCAGCACACACAACGGGTAAACCGATCATGCTTAACCGGCGTAGCTAGCAAATGGCAAGGTGCTCATTCAAGATCTGGGGGTCGGCACGAATGGCAGCCATCGCGACCTCATCTGTGCGTGCAGCCACGATGTGCTTCTCCGCTGCCAAATGCTTGATGTCTACTACACAACCTTCTTCTTGTAGACGTTGTTGGGCCTCCAAGTGCAGAGGTTTGTAGGACAGTAGCAAATTTCCCTCACGTGGATAACCTAAGGTTTATCAATCCGTAGGAGGCGTAGGATGAAGATGGTCTCTCTCAAGCAAACCTACAACCAAATAACAAAGAGTCTTTTGTGTCCCCAACACACCCAATACAATGGTAAATTGTATAGGTGCACTAGTTCGGCGAAGAGATGGTGATACAAGTGGTATATGGATGGTAGATAAAGGTTTTTGTAATATGAAAATATAAAAACAGCAAGGTAACTAATGATAAAAGTGAGCACAAATGGTATTGCAATGCGTTGAAACAAGGCCTAGGGTTCATACTTTCACTAGTGCAAGTTCTCTCAACAATAATAACATAATTGGATCACATAACTATCCCTCAACATGCAACAAAGAGTCACTCCAAAGTTACTAATAGCAGAGAACAAACTAAGAGATTATGGTAGGGTATGAAACCACCTCAAAGTTATCCTTTCTGATTGACCTATTCAAGAGTCCGTAGTAAAATAACATGAAGTTATTCTTTCCGTTCGATCTATCATAGAGTTCGTACTAGAATAACACCTTAAGACACAAATCAACCAAAACCTTAATGTCACCTAGATACTCCAATGTCACCTCAAGTATCCGTGGGTAAGATAGATTATATGATATGCATCACACAATCTTAGATTCATCTATTCAAACCAACACAAAGTACTTCAAAGAGTGCCCCAAAGTTTCTACAGGAGAGTCAAGACAAAAATGTGTGCCAACCCCTATGCATAGGTTCATGGGCGGAACCCGCAAGTTGATCACCAAAACATACATCAAGTGGATCAATAGAATACCCCATTGTCTCCACGGGTATCCCACGCAAGACATACGTCAAGTGTTCTCAAATCCTTAAAGTCTCAATCCGATAAGATAACTTCAAAGGGAAAACTCAATCCATTACAAGAGAGTAGAGGGGGAGAAACATCATAAGATCCAACTATAATAGCAAAGCTTGCGATACATGAAGATCGTACCACCTCAAGAACACGAGAGAGAGAGAGAGAGATCAAACACATAGCCACTGGTACATACCCTCAGCCCCGAGGGAGAACTACTCCCTCCTCATCACCGAGAGCACCGGGATGATGAAGATGGCCACTGAAGAGGGATTCCCCCTCCGGCAGGGTGCCGGAACGGGTCTAGATTGGTTTTCAGTGGCTACGGAGGCTTCTAGCGGCTGAACTCCCGATCTATTCTCGTCCCTGAAGTTTTTAGGGTATATGGGTATATATAGGAGGAAGAAGTACGTCGGTAGATCTCCGGACTGTCCACGAGGCAGGGGGCGCGCCCAGGGGGGGTGGGCACGCCCCCACCCTTGTGGGCAGCCCGGGACTCTTCTGGTCCATCTCCGATACTCCGTGGGCTTCTTCTGGTCCAAAAATAAGTTTCGTGAAGTTTCAGGTCAATTGGACTCCGTTTGATTTTCCCTTTCTGCGATACTCTAACACAAGGAAAAAAACAGAAACTGGCACTGAGCTCTAGGTTAATAGGTTAGTCCCAAAAATCATATAAAATAGCATATAAATGCATATAAAACATCCAAGGTTGATAATATAATAGCATGGAACAATCAAAAATTATAGATACGTTGGAGACGTATCAGCATCCCCAAGCTTAATTCCTGCTCGTCCTCGAGTAGGTAAATGATAAAAACAAAATTTTTGATGTGGAATACTACCTAACATATTTATCCATGTAGTTCTCTTTATTATGGCAAGAATATCCAGATCCATAAGATTCAAGACAAAAGTTTAATATTGACATAAAAATAATAATACTTCAAGCATACTAACCAAGCAATTATGTCTTCTCAAAATAACATGGCCAAAGAGAGCTACCCCTACAAAATCATATAGTCTGCTATGCTCTATCTTCACCACACAAAATATTTAAATCATGCACAACCCCGATGACAAGCCAAGCAATTGTTTCATACTTTTGATGTTCTCAAACTTTTTCAATCTTCACGCAATACATAAGCGTGAGCCATGGACATAGTACTATAGGTGGAATAGAATGGTGGTTGTGGAGAAGACAAAAAGGGAGAAGATAGTCTCACACCAACTAGGCGTATCAACGGGCTATGGAGATGCCCATTAATAGATAGCAATGTGAGTGAGTAGGGATTGCCATGCAACGGATGCACTAGAGCTATAAGTGTATGAAAGCTCAACAAAAGGAACTAAGTGGGTGTGCATCCAACTTGCTTGCTCACGAAGACCTAGGGCATTTTGAGGAAGCCTATCACTGCAATATACAAGCCAAGTTCTATAATGAAAAATTCCCACTAGTATATGAAAGTGATATCATAGGAGACTCTCTATCATGAAGATCATGGTGCTACTTTGAAGCACAAGTGTGGTAAAAGGATAGTAGCATTGTCCCTTCTCTCCCTTTCTCTCATTTTTAGGCATTTTCTCTTTTTTTATGGCCTCTCTCTTTTTTATTTATTTAGTTCGGAGTCTCATCCCGACTTGTGGGGGAATCATAGTCTCCATCATCCTTTCCTCACTTGGGTCAATGCTCTAAAAATGATGATCATCACACTTTTATTTACTTACAACTCAACAATTACAACTCAATACTTAGAACAAAATATGACTATGTGAATGCCTCCGGCGGTGTACCGGGATATGCAATGAATCAAGAGTGACATGTATGAAAGAATTATGAACGGTGGCTTTGCCACAAATACAATGTCAACTACATGATCATGCAAAGCAATATGACGATGATGGAGCGTGTCATAGTAAACGGAACGGTGGAAAGTTGCATGGAAATATATCTCAGAATGGCTATGGAAATGCCATGATATGTAGGTATGGTGGCTGTTTTGAGGAAGGTATATGGTGGGTATATGATACCAACGAAAAGTGCGCGGTATTAGAGAGGCTAGCAATGTTGGAAGGGTGAGAGTGCGTATAATCCATGGACTCAACATTAGTCATAAAGAACTCACATACTTATTGCAAAAATCTATTAGTTATTGAAACAAAGTACTACACGCATGCTCCTTGGGGGATAGATTGGTAGGAAAAGACCATCGCTTGTCCCCGACCGCCACTCATAAGGAAGACAATCAATAAATAAATCATGCTCCGACTTCATCACATAACGGTTCACCATACGTGCATGCTACGGGAATCACAAACTTCAACACAAGTATTCCTCAAATTCACAACTACTCAACTAGCATGACTCTAATATCACCATCTCCATATCTCAAAACAATCATCAAATATCAAACTTCTCATAGTATTCAATGCACTTTATATGAAAGTTTTTATTATATCGCTCTTGGATGCCCATCATATTAGGACTAAATTCATAACCAAAGCAAACTACCATGCTGTTTAGAGACTCTCAAAATGATATAAGTGAAACATGAGAGTTCATCTATTTCTTCAAAATAAAACCACCGTCATTCTCTAAAAGGATATAAGTGAAGCACTAGAGCAAATGCCAAACTACTCCAAAAGATATAAGTGAACATTAATGAGTAGTCAAATAATTATGCAACTATGTGAAGACTCTCTAACATTTAAGAATTTCAGGTCTTGGAATTTTATTCAAACAGAAAGCAAAACAAAATAAAATAAAATGATGCTCCAAGAAAAACACATATCATGTGGCAAATAAAAATATAGCTCCAAGTAAAGTTACCGATGAACGAAGACGAAAGGGGGGATGCCTTCCGGGGCATCCCCAAGCTTAGGATTTTGGTTGTACTTGAATATTACCTTGGGGTGCCTTGGTAATCCCCAAGCTTAGGCTCTTGCCACTCCTTATTCCATAGTCCATCGAATCTTCACCCAAAACTTGAAAACTTCACATCACAAAACTTAACAGAAAATCTTCGTGAGCTCCGTTAGTAAAAGAAAACAAACCACCACTTCAAGGTACTTTAATTAACTCATTCTTTATTTATATTGGTGTTAAACATACTGTATTACAACTTTTATATGGTTCATAAACTCTATTACTAGCCATAGATTCATCAAAATAAGCAAACAACACACGAAAAACAGAATTTGTCAAAAACAGAACAGTCTGTAGTAATATGTTGGTTTCGAATACTTCTGGAACCCCCAAAATTCTAAAATAAATTTCGGGAGGTGAGGAATTTATCTATTACTTATCTTCAAAAAGAATTAACTAAATATCACTCTCCAATAAAAAATGGCAGCAATTCTCGCGAGCACTAAAGTTTCTGTTTTTTACAGCAAGATCAAAAAGACTTTCCCCAAGTCTTCCCAAAGGTTCTACTTGGCACAAACACTAATTAAACATAAAAACTCAATCATAACAGAGGCTAGATAAATTATTTATTACTAAACAGGAACAAAAATCAAGGAACAAAAATAAAATTGGGTTGCCTCCCAACAAGCGCTATCGTTTAACGCCCCTAGCTAGGCATGATGATTTCAACGATGCTCACATAAAAGATAAGAATTGTAACATAAAGAGAGCATCATGAAGAATATGACTAACACATTTAAGTCTAACCCACTTCCTATGCATAGGGATTTTGTGAGCAAACAACTTGTGGGAACAAGAATCAACTTGCATAGGAAGGTAAAACAAGGATAACTTCAATATTTTCAACGTATAGAGAGGAAACTTGATATTATTGCAACTCCTACCAGCATATATTCCTCCCTCATAATAATTTTCAGTAGCATCATGAATGAATTAAACAATATAACCATCACATAGAGCATTCTTTTCATGATCTACAAGCATAGAAAATTTACTACTCTACACATAAGCAAATTTCTTCTCATGAATAGTGGTGGGAGCAAACTCAACGAAATAGCTATCATGTGAGGCATAACCCAATTGAAAATTAAAATCATAGTGACAAGTTTCATGGTTATCATTATTATTAATAGCATACAAGTCATCACAATAATCATCATAGGTAGCAACTTTGTTCTCATAATCAATTGGAACCTCTTCCGAAATAGTGGAATCATTACCAAATAAAGTCATGACCTCTCCAAATCCACTTTTATAATTATTAGTTTATCACAATAAGATTCAACATCCCCCAAAATAGTGGGATCATTACTTCCTAATGTTGACACTCTTCCAAACCCACTTTCATCAATATAATCATAAATAGGAGGCATGCTATCATCATAATAAATTTGCTCATCAAAACTTGGGGACAAAAAATATCATTTTCATCAAACATAGCATCCCCAAGCTTGTGGCTTTGCCTATCATTAGCATCGTGGATATTCAAGGAATTCATACTAACAACATTGCAATCATGCTCATCATTCAAATATTTAGTGCCAAACTTCTAATGCATTCTTCTTGTTGCACTTGATCACAATTATCGGAATCCTTATTTTCACGAAAGATATTAAAAAGATGAAGCATATGAGGTACCCTCAATTCCAATTTCTTTTGTAATTTTCTTTTATAGACTAAACTAGTGATAAAACAATAAACAAAAAGATTCGATTGCAAGATCTAAAGATATACCTTCAAGCGCTAACCTCCCCGGCAACGGCGCCAGAAAAGAGCTTGATGTCTACTACACAACCTTCTTCTTGTAGACGTTGTTGGGCCTCCAAGTGTAGAGGTTTGTAGGACAGTAGCAAATTTCCCTCAAGTGGATGACCTAAGGTTTATAAACCCGTAGGAGGCGTAGGATGAAGATGGTCTCTCTCAAGCAACCCTGCAACCAAATAACAAAGAGTCTCTTGTGTCCCCAACACACCCAATACAATGGTAAATTGTATAGGTGGACTAGTTCGCCGAAGAGATGGTGATACAAGTGGTATATGGATGGTAGATAAAGGTTTTTGTAATCTGAAAATATAAAAACAGCAAGGTAACTAATGATAAAAGTGAGCACAAATGGTATTGCAATGCGTTGAAACAAGGCCTAGGGTTCATACTTTCACTAGTGCAAGTTCTCTCAACAATAATAACATAATTGGATCACATAACTATCCCTCAACACGCAACAAAGAGTCACTCCAAAGTTAATAGCAGAGAACAAACGAAGAGATTATGGTAGGGTACGAAACCACCTCAAAGTTACCCTTTCTGATCGATCTATTCAAGTGTCCGTAGTAAAATAACATGAAGCTATTATTTCCGTTCGATCTATCATAGAGTTCGTACTAGAATAACACCTTAAGAAACAAATCAACCAAAACCCTAATGTCACCTAGATACTCCAATGTCACCTCAAGTATCTGTGGGTATGATTATACAATATGCATCACACAATCTCAGATTCATCTATACAAACCAACACAAAGTACTTCAAAGAGTGCCCCAAAGTTTCTACTCGAGAGTCAAGACGAAAATGTGTGCCAACCCCTATGCATAGGTTCATGGGCGGAACCCGCAAGTTGATCACCAAAACATACAGCAAGTGGATAAATAGAATACCCCATTGTCTCCACGGGTATCCCACGCAAGACATACATCAAGTGTTCTCAAATCCTTAAAGACTCAATACGATAAGATAGCTTCAAAGGGAAAACTCAATCCATTACAAGAGAGTAGAGGGGGAGAAACATCATAAGATCCAACTATAATAGCAAAGCTCGCGATACATCAAGATCGTACCACCCCAAGAACACGAGAGAGAGAGAGAGAGATCAAACGCATAGCTACTAGTACATACCCTCAGCCCCGAGGAAGAACTACTCCCTCCTCGTCATGGAGAGCACCGGGATGATGAAGATGGCCACCGGAGAGGGTTTCCCCCTCCGGCAGGGTGCCGGAATGGGTCTAGATTGGCTTTCGGTGGCTACGGAGGCTTCTGGCGGCGGAACTCCCGATCTATTCTTGTCCCTGAAGTTTTTAGGGTATATGGGTTTATATAGGAGGAAGAAGTACGTCGGTGGTGGGCAGCCCGGGACTCTTTTGGTCCATCTTCGATACTCAGTGGGCTTCTTCTGGTCCAAAAATAAGTTTCATGAAGTTTCAGGTCAATTGGACTCCGTTTGATTTTCCTTTTCCGCAATACTCTAAAACAAGGAAAAAAAGCAGAAACTGGCACTGGGCTCTAGGTTAATAGGTTAGTCCCAAAAATCATATAAAATAGCATATAAATGCATATAAAACATCCAAGGTTGATAATATAATAGCATGGAACAATCAAAAATTATAGATACGTTGGAGACATATCAATGCTCCTTGAGGTCCTGGCTATACTGCATGCACCATGGCTTAGGCCGGCACTTATTTGGTGGAGGGTCGGTGATTTGGGTGGAAAGGTGTCGTGCTCACGCCGGCGGTCGGGGCATGTGGGATGTGGAAGGAGGAGGAGGATGGGGTCAGGTGTGGATTACCTACCTGGATAGGCGAGGCCGAGCAGCGTGAAGGAGGGTCACCAGCAAGGAGGCGACGGCGCTGCAAGCAAGGAGTGAAGGTTTCAACTTGGAAAAGAAGGCGGAAACAGGGGAAATGTGGCTTTTGGTAAGGGGGAGAGGGCGGGGAGGTAGATTTTTCCGCGAAAGCCGAAAATTTGGAATCGCTTCAGCCAAAAAATTGGCGGGCAAAGTGTCATCAGATACAGTCCCTTATTCAGACACGGTCCGAAGATATTTGTGCTGCATCTCACACGGTTGGTTATAATAAACTGTGTGGGATCTACTTGATTTTTCGTTTTGATTTGAATTAAATAATGGGGTCACAGCGGCCATGGACGGTGTTTCAATTGCTAGAACTTTTATCTGAAGTGAACATGCAACTATAGGTGTGTCGCCCAAAAAATTGGAATTATTCAGGGTTCGTTTGGACATTTTTATACATTAACTGGGTTTTCTAGGCATTTTATGCGCATAATTAAAATTTGAACTACATGCACATGCTCCAGTGCATATAAACTGGTTGAAAAATCAAATATGTGTCCTTGGTTGCATGCTTAGGTCCCATGCAAGAAATGGGAATGAATTTCAAACACCCTGCCATCGTCACTCGGCCGCAAACATTAGATACCTATTTTTTAAATTCTAGTAAATACAAAGCTCATCTGAAATTCATGAAACTTGGCATGCTGTCATGGAGCGGCATGAACATGTCATGGTAAATTTTTTGTCCCATTTGGGGCAGGTTTGGGTATAAGCTTCTCACAAACTAGAGCTTCTCACAACAAGCGTGACAGTTTCGGTAGGGAACGTGCCACCTTTGGGGACGAAATGATATCCGTTGCCTCTTATTGCTTTCAAAAAAATTCGAGTGTCAACATAGAACAACAATAATATTGTGTTCAATTTTGGAATTTTTCGGGGTCCGTTTGGACATTTTTATACAATAACTGGGTTTTCCATGCATTTTATGTGCATAATTCAAATTTGAACTACATGCATATTCTCCAGTGCATATAAACTGGTTGAAAAATCAAATATGTGTCCTTGGGTGCATTCTTAGGTCCCATGCAAGAAATGAGAGCAAACTCCCTGCCGCCGTTACTCGGCCGCAAACATTGAGATACCTGGTTTTTAAATTCTAGTAAATCCAAAACTCGTCTGAAATTCATGAAACTTGGCATGCTATCATGGAGCGACATCAACATGCCGTGGTAAAAATATTGTCCCATTTGGGGCAGGTTTGGGTATAAGTTTCTCACAAACCAGAGCTTCTCACAACAAGCGTGATGGTTCCGGTAGGGAACGTGACACCTTTAGGGACGAAACGATATCTATTGCCTCTTATTGCTTTCAAAAATTTTCTTGTGTCAACATAGAACAACAAGAGTGTTGTGTTCAATTTAGGAATTTTTTGGGGTTCGTATGGACATTTTTATACATTAACTGGGTTTTCCAGGCATTTTATTAGCATAATTCAAATTTGAACTACATGCACATTCTCCAGTGCATATAAACTGGTTGAAAAATCAAATATGTGTCCTTGGTTGCATGCTTAGGTCTCATGCAAGAAATGGGAATGAATTTCAAACACCCTGCCACCGTCACTCGGCCGCAAACATTGAGATACCTTGTTTTTAAATTCTAGTAAATCCAAAACTCGTCTGAAATTCATGAAACTTGGCATGCTATCATGGAGCGGCATCAACATGCCGCGGTAAATTTTTTGTCCCCATTTGGGACAAGTTTGGGTATAAGCTTCTCACAAATCAGAGCTTCTCAGAACAAGCGTGATGGTTTCGGTAGGGAACGTGCCACCTTTGGGGATGAAACAATATCCATTGCCTCTTCTTGCTTTCAAAAAAATTCAAGTGTCAACATAGAACAACAAGAGTGTTGTGTTCAATTTTGGATTTTTTCAGGGTTCGTTTGGACATTTTTATACATTAACTATGTTTTCCAGGCATTTTATGTGCATAATTCAAATTTGAACCACATGCACATTCTCCAGTGCATATAAATTGGTTGAAAAATCAAATATGTGTCCTTGGGTGCATGCTTAGGTCCCATGCAAGAAATGGGAATGAATTTCAAACACCCTGCCATCGTCACTTGGCCGCAAACATTGAGATACCTGGTTTTTTGTGACGCCCCCGATTTAATAGTACACTAATCATACACGCAAACGTGTACGATCAAGATCAGGGACTCACGGGAAGATATCACAACACAACTCTACAAATAAAATAAGTCATACAAGCATCATATTACAAGCCAGGGGCCTCGAGGGCTCGAATACAAGAGCTCGATCATAGACGAGTCAGCGGAAGCAACAATATCTGAGTACAGACATAAGTTAAACAAGTTTGCCTTAAGAAGGCTAGCACAAACTGGGATACAGATCGAAAGAGGCGCAGGCCTCCTGCCTGGGATCCTCCTAACTACTCCTGGTCGTCGTCAGCGGGCATCACGTAGTAGTAGGCACCTCCGGTGTAGTAGGGGTAGTTGTCGACGGTGGCGTCTGGCTCCTGGGCTCCAACATCTGGTTGCGACAACCAGGTAGAAGGGATAGAGGGAAAGAAGGAGAAAGCAACCGTGAGTACTCATCCAAAGTACTCGCAAGCAAGAAGCTACACTACATATGCATGGGTAAATGTGTAAAGGGCCATATCGGTGGACTGAACTGCAGAAAGCCAGAGTAAGAGGGGGATAGCTAATCCTTTCGAAGACTACGCTTCTGGTAGCCTCCGTCTTGCAGCATGTAGAAGGGAGTAGACTGAAGTCCTCCAAGTAGCATCGCATAGCATAACCCTAACCGATGATCCTCCCCTCGTCGCCCTGTGAGAGAGCGACCACCGGTTGTATCTGGCACTTGGAAGGGTGTGTTTTATTAAGTATCCGGTTCTAGTTGTCATAAGGTCAAGGTACAACTCCAAGTCGTCCTGTTACCGAAGATCACGGCTATTCGAATAGATTAACTTCCCTGCAGGGGTGCACCACATACCCCAACACTCGATCCCATTTGGCCGGACACACTTCCTGGGTCATGCCCGGCCTCGGAAGATCAACACGTCGCAGCCCCACCTAGGCACAACAGAGAGGTCAGCACGCCGGTCTAAACCTAAGCGCACAGGGGTCTGGGCCCATCGCCCTTAGCACACCTGCACGTTGCGAACGCGGCCGGAAGCAGAACTAGCCCCCTTAATACAAGAGCAGCTTACGTCCAATCGGCGCGCGCCACTCAGTCGCTGACGTCACGAAGGCTTCGGCTGATACCACGACGCCGGGATACCCATAACTACTCCCGCGTAGATGGTTAGTGCGTATAGACCAAATGGCCAGACTCAGATCAAATACCCAGATCTCGTTAAGCGTGTTAAGTATCCAACGCCGACCAGGGCCAGCCCACCTCTCTCCTAGGTCGGTCTGAACCTGCCCGTCGCTCCGCCTCAAGATCCACTCGCGGGTGCTCCTACGAGCCGACCCGTCCTTAGTCACACCAACAGTACAAAGTATATAGTATATACCCGATCACCTCCGCGAGACACGCCAGATATAACAGAAAAACGGACAAAAAGTAGCCACGATGATAAACACCACCTATACTAAGCAAGCTGCGGTAAGGCAACAACATATACAAGACAGCTACATCCATAAATAACGAAACAGTAACCACTACACTACCCAACAACAAGAGAAAAAGGAACGGTACAAAGGGCTGCTGGACCGGCAAAAGGAGAGGTCTCAACCCTCTACGGTAGCACGGTCGGCCGCAGCAAGAAAAGGAAGACAATAAATAAATCAACAATGCATAACGCAGCATTACAAGCAAAGAACTGCTAGGTCCCAAACGCGAAGTATACCGGTAAGGGAAAACCGGAAAAGTATCCCCGTTTCGCGTTTCGGAACAGATAAACAAGGGGAAAGGTGCGTGTGATATAGGCGAGCGTGGCGGACGAACGGCTCGCGCGACAATTCGTCTCGTCGCGACAACTCAAGTTAAAAATTTTTAATCTGAGTACATAAAGAATAATTCTAAGATTGTAATAAATCTGAATTATAATAATCTAACATAACCGAAAAGTGTTGCTACGTCACAATGACGTCAGCAGACTCAGCAGTCAACAGGGGCTGACTGGTCAAACTGACGTGTGGGACCAGCGGGGCCCACCTGTCATACCCTGTTTAGGCTAATACATTTAGCTAAACTAATCACAGTTTAATTAGACTAATTAGTTAATTTGATTAATCTAATTATGATTAATTAACTTAATTAATTCCTCAATTAATTAATTAATTAATTAATTTTATTATTATTAATTTTAATTCCTTTTTTTTAATGAAACGTTCTGGGGGTGGGGCCCCCTTGTCATAGGCCCCAGGGGGCCTAGCGGGTTCGGGCGCTAGCGGGCGCGGTTGCTGGGGCGAAGCCCCCGTGAGCGTGCGGGCACCCGTATGGGAACCCGGGGCGCAGGCGGAGGCCACCGGGTCACCCGTATGGGAAGAGAGGGCGCGGCGCAGCTCCGGCGAGACGGCGGGGCCGCGCAGACGCCGGCGTGCGGTCGGCGCGCGCACGCGGTTGGAGCTCGACCGCGTCGACGGGGACGAGGGGAGGAAGAGGCCGGGGGCCTCACCGGGAGCCTGTAGGGAAGTGGCAGCGGGGGTTTGAGGAGGAAGACGGCGACGACGGCGGTCCGGCGACGAGGGCGGCGCGACGAGGTCGGGGGCGCGGCGCTGGAACGGCGGCCTCGAACGGGGCGAGAGGAGCCGAGGCACGCGGGGCGATGGCAGCGGCACGGCGCGTCCAGAGGAGAAACGGGGACGCGGTGGCGGTGGCGATGGTGAACGGCGGCGGCGCCGATGATCGGGGGGCAGCCCCGATCCAGATTCGGCAAGAGGAGGAAGAGAGAGAGGCAGGGGAATGACGCAGGGGCCCACGGGTTAAGCCAGGGGAGGATGGCCGGCCTCGCAGCCCACTGGCTGGCCGAGGGGGCCCCTCCCGAGCAACTGGCCACCTGCCCAGCGGGGGGGGGCTTTCTCTTTTTTTTGTTAGTTTAGTTTTTTTTTATTTTCTTTTCTGTTTTAATTCATTTTAAGTATTTAGGTCTTTTATAAAGGCATGGATCCCACACCATAAATTCCTAGGCATTTATTTGCACACCCCGAACATTTTGTATTAAATTTTGACAAGTTTTTATTCTTTGGTTCATTTTGAATTTGAATTTGAATCAGTTTCAAACTAACACGAGATTAGGAACAGTAACCGAGGTGACGTGGCACTATTAGCAGAGGTTCACTGTAGCTTGATTATCCGGACGTTACAAATCTCCTCCACTACAAGAAATCTCGTCCCGAGATTTAGGAGGTAGAAGGAAACAACACGGGGTATTCATCACGCAGGCGATCCTCGCGTTCCCAAGTGGCTTCGTTTTCAGAGTGATTCGACCACTGGACTTTGAGGAATTTGATCGCCTTCTGACGTGTGCGGCGTTCAGCTTGGTCAAGAATGCGGACCGGATGCTCTTTATAAGAGAGGTCCTGTTGCAATTCGAGCACTTCATGATCCACCGCTCGGATTGGATCCTTGAAGCAACGGCGGAGTTGTGACACATGGAACACATCGTGAACCTGAGAAAGGTTCGGCGGAAGCTCCAGTTGATATGCCACCTTTCCACGCCTTTCGAGAATAGTGAAGGGACCGATGTAGCGAGGAGCTAGCTTGCCCTTGATCCCGAAGCGGTGAGCACCCTTCATTGGGGTAACTCGAAGATAAGCCTTTTCGCCAGGTTGATAGACCATGTCTTGGTGATGACGGTCATACTGACTTTTCTGACGTGACTGAGCAGTCTTGAGATTCTCGCGAATAATGCGAACTTGTTCTTCGGCCTGTTGGATAATATCCGGACCGAAGAGTGGGCGTTCCCCAGTTTCTGACCAGTTCAGAGGGGTTCGACACTTTCGTCCATATAGCACTTCGAAGGGGGACATCTTCAGACTAGCTTGATAGCTATTATTATAAGAGAACTCGGCATATGGAAGAGATTCCTCCCATTTCTTGCCGAATGAAATTACACAAGCTCGAAGCATGTCTTCGAGAACTTGGTTGACACGTTCAACTTGCCCTTGCGACTGAGGATGGAACGCAGTACTGAACGACAGATGAGTCCCCATAGCTTCTTGGAAACTCGCCCAAAACCTTGAAGTGAATAAGCTGCCACGGTCTGAACTGATAACCAGTGGGATACCGTGAAGTGAAACAATTCTGGCCATGTAGAGAGTAGCAAGCTGACTAGCCGTGATTGTCTCTTTGACCGCCAGAAAATGGGCAACTTTGGAAAGCCGGTCAATGACGACAAGAATAGCATCATTACCTTTCTGCGATTTGGGAAAACCAGTGACGAAGTCTATCTCAACATGGTCCCATTTCCATTCAGGAATAGAGATAGGTTGCAGAGTTCCAGCAGGCCTTTGATGCTCTGCTTTGATTCGGCGACAAATGTCACACTCAGCAACATAACGAGCAATGTCCTGCTTCATATTAGACCACCAGAATCTTTGACGAATATCCTGGTACATCTTTGTACTACCAGGATGGATGGACAGAGGCGTATCATGAGCTTCTTGCATAACCCTTTTAGTCTTATCCAGGTTTTTCTTCGAACATGGTACCACTAAGCGGCCTTTGAAATACAAGGCGCCATCGTCGGCGATCGTGAAGAATGAGGGCTTTCCCCTTTTGAGGTCGCGCTTAATCTTGAGGACTTCATCGTCACATTTCTGTATCCATTTGATGGTGTCCACAAGATCTGGTTTCGCAACCAGGGTATTGAGAGAACCCTTGGAAACAACATGGAGGTTCTGTTTGGGGAAATCTTCGGGAGGGGGAGCGAGTGATCCCGGAGGAACAATATGGAGGTTCAGCCTTCTAAATTCTTCGGTAAGCGAGGGCTGAACTTTATGAACCTGGAGGTGGTTGCAGTAAGACTTGCGGCTCAAGGCATCAGCCATCACATTAGCCTTGCCGGGGGTATATGATATATCCACGTCAAAGTCTGCAACAGTCTCCATCCATCTTTGCTGGCGTAGGTTCAAATCTGGCCGAGTAAACAGATACTTCAGACTTTGATGGTCGGTGAAGATCTCGCAACGATTACCGAGAAGGTAATGTCGCCACTGCTTCAGTGCATGAATGACAGCAGCAAGCTCGAGGTCGTGAACCGGGTAGTTTTCTTCGTGAGGGCGCAATTGACGAGAGGCATAAGCAATCACTCTGCGCTCCTGCATTAGGACACAGCCTAATCCTTGGCGGGAAGCGTCGCAGTATATGACGAAGTCCTTCTTAGTATCAGGTGGTGCAAGCACGGGGGCAGAAGTCAACTTGTCTTTGAGCGCCTGGAAACTTTCCTGACACTTGTCTGTCCAGTCGAACTTGACACCCTTATGCAACAGATTAGTCAGGGGCCTGGCAATCTTGGAGAAGTTCTCGACGAATCGACGGCAATAGCTGGCGAGACCGAGGAAACTTCGGACTTGCTTGACGTTCTTCAGAGGAGTCCAATCAAGAATAGCCTGAACTCGTTCAGGGTTGACGGCAATACCATCCTTGGAGATGACATGCCCAAGATAGGTTACTTCGGGGAGCCAGAATTGACACTTGGAATACTTGGCATACAGTTGATGTTCTCGAAGCTTCTCCAGCACAAGACGCAGATGTCCAGCATGTTCTTCCTCGTTCTTGGAAAATACAAGGATATCGTCCAGATAAACCACGACAAACTTGTCGAGGTAATCCATGAATATATAATTCATCAGACGAGAGAAGGTGGCTGGAGCATTCGTTAAGCCGAATGACATGACGGTGTACTCGTATGACCCATACCGAGTCACGAAGGCGGTTTTTGGGATGTCCTCCTCACGAACACGGATCTGGTGGTAACCCAACCTCAAGTCGAGTTTGGAGAACACTGATGAGCCAGCCAGTTGATCATAAAGATCATTGATCCGAGGGAGAGGGTATTTATTTTGAATGGTAGCTTGGTTTATAGGACGGTAGTCTTGGACCAATCGGTTTGTCCCGTCCTTCTTCTTAACAAAGAGAGAAGGTGCTCCCCAAGGAGAGCAACTTGGGCGAATGAAACCTTTGACAAGAGATTTGTCGATTTCCTCCTTAAGCTCAATGAGTTCATGTGGCGGCATCTTGTAGGGTCGTTTAGCTATAGGGGTAGTGCCGGGTTTCAAGTCGATGATGAATTCGACAGCTCTAGCAGGAGGAATCCCTGGAAGTTCTTCTGGGAAGACGTCTTGGAATTCACGAACGACGGGAATGTTTTCAATGCCCTCGAGTGGTGCAGCGTTCAACGCGTTCAAGGCATAAAGTCGTGCCTCGGCGTTCTGAACTAGATGAGCTTGGTAAGCTATTATTTCGTCAGAAGGGTGTAGCAGATGGACGACCTTAGTGGCGCAAACTATAGAAGCAGTATGCGCTTTCAACCAATCCATCCCCAGAATGAGGTCGATGCTACAGGATTTTAGTACGATGGGGGAGGCAAGGAATTCCAGTCCTTCAATTTCAACGGGAACGTTGTGACTAACCATAGAGGTTTGACACTAGCCTGCAGGGGTGTGTACCACAATCGCAGTGTTCATCTCTTCGTATTTAATGCCATGCATGAATGCAAACTCAGCTGATATGAAAGAATGTGATGCTCCCGTATCAAATAAAACAGATGCTGGTACTGAATTTACGAGGAGTGTACCCATCACGGTAGCAGGCTGGTCTAGAACTTCATTGAGATCAACATGGTTGGCATGAACACGGCCATAAGACTTGGCACTGTTGTTACGAGGCTGGTTGCTTCCATGGCCAGTTGCTGGGAGGGCCAGTTGATTCTGGTTCTGATTGCAATCCCTAGCTCGGTGACCTGGTTGTCCACACTTGTAGCAGAGACCATTATTGGGAGTGGGAACAGGAGCTTGTGGCGGTGGAGCTGGAAGTCTTGTGTGCCTAGTTGGAGGAGCAGGCAGACGAGGTGCAGCATACGTCTGCCTTGGGGCAGGTGCATTTGGCTGGTACATACTGTTGGGAATCCATATCTTACGCTTCTGTGAAGGTGGGCCCGAAGATGAGCCCGTGTCACGGTTGCGCCTGTGAGAGCCCTGGTATTCTTGCAGACCAGTTTCGACATTGATGGCCTTGTTCACCAGGGTGGCGAAATCAGCAAAGTCATGCACTAAAAGTGCGAGCTTGATGTCAGCTTGAAGGCCATCACGGAACTTCTCCTGTCTGCGTGCATCGGTTGCAATGTCCTCTTCAGCATAGCGGGACAAGTCCAGAAACTCCCGCTGGTAAGCTTCCACAGTTTTATTGCCTTGGGTGAGGTTGCGGAACTCACGCTTCTTCCGGTCCATAACTCCCTGAGGAATGAAGCGAGCACGGAAGGCAGTTTGGAAGTCTGGCCAGGTGATGATTGTTCCAGCTGGCAGAGTACGCCTGTGGCTATCCCACCACTGAGCTGCGGGTCCTTTCAGGAAGAAGGAAGCAAAGGTGACATAGCTGGCAGGGGCTACATCAGCAGACTCCATCTCATAGGTGATGTCACGGAGCCAGTCATCAGCATCCAGGGGCTGAGTTGAGCTGCGGTACACAGTTGGGTTCAGGCGCATGAAATCCTGCAGGGTCACTTGGGTTGGCTGCTGGTTCATATTGGGGCGGGGAAACTGAGCCATAATATTCTCCATGAACTGACGATTCAGCTCAAACTGTTGCATCATCCCAGCCATGTACTCAGGTGGTGGTGGGGCGCTGCCACCACGACCACGACCACCTGGTCTAACCATCCTGCTAATATTTAACAGGGGTAGTTCAGTATTGAGAAATGTGCAAAGACGAGAATCATTCATGATGAAACATGCACAACGAAAGTAGCACGATAGATACCACATAGTAGTCGGCATATCTTACAAAAGAGATCATGCATAGAGTTCGTTACACAGTGTTCAGTACATAGACTAAGACATCATAGGCGGCACACAGGCTCGCGGCGAATGCAGCTAACACTAATAAGCAAGTCTACGTCAGTCCCATGCGGTACTGCGGAGGTAGGTGTAGCCCGACAGCTGGCAGTGACGCGAAGGGAAGACCTCCACGCGAGTAGCCTGGGGCCCACGGATACTCTGGTGCGGAACCCGATGCGCAGGTGGCAGGAGAGGACCCAATGCAGGAGAGTAGCCTCCCACATCTGGCCAGCCGACGCCCTGGGGCATCACGGTCCTGGCTGGGTAGATAGCAGAACGCGACAGCTCCCCAGATCCGACGAAGGGGTGCAACATCGTCAGAGCATGGTAGAGGTGCTGACGAGTGATGTACAACTCGTGGCGAAGAGCTCGGTTAGCTCGATCCAGCCCATCCGCATGCAGAACCAGGTTCTGATGGTAGAAGGGCTCTCGGGTGATAGTGGAGTAGGCAGCAGTGTAGTAACCCTCCGTACCAACATCGGATGCGATAGCAATGTGCCTGAAGGGGGAGGTGTCCAACTCCTGATACTCTCCACGGAGACGTGTCAGAGCAGCATAAGCAGCATCGTGGACCGCCATATCGATAGTCACTCCAACACCATGAGCAGTGTGCAGCACGGTAGTGGAGTCATACTCTCGAGAGTAGAGGTGGACGATGGCACGGTACTGCTCCTGGTTGAAGTCCTGGTACTCCTCATAGACGGTGTACTCAGGGTGCCAGCGATAACCCAGATAGGTCATCATCTCAACCAACACAGCAGGTGACCCTGAGGCACCAATGGCCGTTGTGTGGCGCACGACCTGCCTCGTGGGTTCCATCTGAAAACACAGATGTTTTCACAGGAGTCAAATGACAATGTGGATAATGTTCAAATACAATTCTAAAGAATAACTAGGGCTTTATCCAACTTTGGGGTGAATGTCGTAACGGGATCCTAGTGTCAGAGTTAGTAAATTCGTTTAACCCGAGTAGAAGAGAGTTCAGAGTCCCAGAGTAAGGATCGAGGAGTAAAAGATCCTAATACCACCCAGATGGCGACGTGGGCCCGTAAGGCACACAGCCATGTTAGTAAAAGGGTTTTGTAATGTCTAGACTCGACTTCGGCCAAGGAGTGTGTAAGGGGGGGTTCCTACAGGCAGTCGGCTCTGATACCAACTTGTGACGCCCCCGATTTAATCGTACACTAATCATACACGCAAACGTGTACGATCAAGACCAGGTAGAAGGGATAGAGGGAAAGAAGGAGAAAGCAACCGTGAGTACTCATCCAAAGTACTCGCAAGCAAGAAGCTACACTACATATGCATGGGTAAATGTGTAAAGGGCCATATCGGTGGACTGAACTGCAGAAAGCCAGAATAAGAGGGGGATAACTAATCCTTTCGAAGACTACGCTTCTGGTAGCCTCCGTCTTGCAGCATGTAGAAGGGAGTAGACTGAAGTCCTCCAAGTAGCATCGCATAGCATAACCCTAACCGATGATCCTCCCCTCGTCGCCCTGTGAGAGAACGACCACCGGTTGTATCTGGCACTTGGAAGGGTGTGTTTTATTAAGTATCCGGTTCTAGTTGTCATAAGGTCAAGGTACAACTCCAAGTCGTCCTGTTACCGAAGATCACGGCTATTCGAATAGATTAACTTCCCTGCAGGGGTGCACCACATACCCCAACACGCTCGATCCCATTTGGCCGGACACACCTTCCTGGGTCATGCCCGGCCTCGGAAGATCAACACGTCGCAGCCCCACCTAGGCACAACAGAGAGGTCAGCACGCCGGTCTAAACCTAAGCGCACAGGGGTCTGGGCCCATCGCCCTTAGCACACCTGCACGTTGCGAACGCGGCCGGAAGCAGAACTAGCCCCCTTAATACAAGAGCAGGCTTACGTTCCAATCCGGCGCGCACCACTCAGTCGCTGACGTCACGAAGGCTTCGGCTGATACCATGACGCCGGGATACCCATAACTACTCCCGCGTAGATGGTTAGTGCGTATAGACCAAATGGCCAGACTCAGATCAAATACCCAGAACTCGTTAAGCGTGTTAAGTATCCGCGAACGCCGACCAGGGCCAGGCCCACCTCTCTCCTAGGTGGTCGGAACCTGCCCTGTCGCTCCGCCTCAAAGATCCACTCGCGGGTGCTCCTACGAGCCGACCCGTCTTTAATCACCACATGTATCATGTGTAAAGTATATAGTATATACCCGTGATCACCTCCCGAGTGATCACGGCCCGATAGTATAGCATGGCAGACGGACAAGAAAGTAGGGCCACTGATGATAAACTAGCATCCTATACTAAGCATTAGGACTGCGGGTAAAGGCAACAACAGTAGTAGCAAGGACAGGCTATGCATCAATATAGGATTAACGGGAAGCAGTAACATGCTACACTACTCTAATGCAAGCAGTGTAGAGAAGAGTAGGCAATATCTGGTGATCAAAGGGGGGGCTTGCCTGGTTGCTCTGGCAAGAGAGAGGGGTCGTCAACTCCGTAGTCGTACTGGGTAGCAGCGGCGTCGGTCTCGGTGTCTAGCGGAAGAAGAAGGGGGAAGAAACAATAAATATAATGCAAACAGATGCATAACGATGCATGACAAGGCAAGTAACGGTGCTAGGGGTGCCCTAACGCGGTATTAGGTGATACCGGTGAAGGGGGAAACATCCGGGAAAGTATCCCCGGTGTTTCGCGTTTTCGGACAGATGAAACAGAGGGGGAAAGTTGCGTGTTTGATAGGTTAGGGATGCGTGGCGGACGAACGGGCTGCGTATCCGAATTCGTCTCGTCGTTCTGAGCAACTTTCATGTTGAAAATATTTTAATCCGAGTTACGGATTAAAAGATATGATTTTCTAAAGATTTTAATAATTTCTGGAATTTTATTAATTATTTAAATCTAACATTATCCGAAACAGTGTTTGCTGACGTCATCATGACGTCAGCATGACGTCAGCAGTCAACAGGGGCGTTGACTGGTCAAACTGACGTGTGGGACCAGCGGGGCCCACCTGTCATACCCTGTTTAGGCTAATCAGGTTTTAGCTAAACTAATCACAGTTTAATTAGACTAATTAGTTAATTTGATTAATCTAATTATGATTAATTAACTTAATTAATTCCTCAATTAATTAATTAATTAATTAATTTTATTATTATTAATTTTAATTCCTTTTTTTTAATGAAAGGTTCTGGGGGTGGGGCCCCCTTGTCATAGGCCCCAGGGGGCCTAGCGGGTTCGGGCGCTAGCGGGCGCGGTTGCTGGGGCGAAGCCCCCGTGAGCGTGCGGGCACCCGTATGGGAACCCGGGGCGCAGGCGGAGGCCATGCGAGCGGTGGCCGGCGCGGGCGGGTGCAAGAGAGCGCGGGGCCGCGGCGGGCACTAGCCGGTCGGGAACGTGGCGCGGGCGCGGCCAGAGGTCGCCGGGCGTGCGGTCGGGCGCGCGCACGCGGGTGGAGCTCGACCGCGTCGATGGGGACGAGGGGAAGGAAGAGGCCGGGGGCCTCACCGGGAGCCTGTAGGGAAGTGGCAGCGGGGGTTTGAGGAGGAAGACGGCGACGGGGCGGTCCGGCGACGAGGGCGGCGGGCGACGAGGTCGGGGGCGCGGCGCTGGAACGGCGGCCTCGGCACGGGGCGAGGAGGAGGCCGAGGCACGCGGGGCGATGGCAGCGGCACGGCGGCGTCCAGAGGAGAACGGGGAGCGCGGTGGCGGTGGCTATGGTGAACGGCGGCGGCGTCGGGCCGATGGGATCGGGGGGGTTCGCCCCGATCCAGATCGGGCAGAGGAGGGAGAGAGAGGAGTGCGAGGGGGGAATGGGGATCGTGCTAGGGTTCGGTGCCCCCACGGGGTTATAGGCCAGGGGAGGGAGTGGGCCGGCCTGGCAGGCCACTGGCTGGGCCGAGGGGGGGGGGGCGGCCCGTTCGGTCGGCTGAGGCCAGCTGGGCCACTTGGCCCAGCGGGGGGGGGCTTTCTCTTTTTTTTGTTAGTTTAGTTTTTTTTTATTTTCTTTTCTGTTTTAATTCATTTTAAGTATTTAGGTCTTTTATAAAGGCATGGATCCCACACCATAAATTCCTAGGCATTTATTTGCACACCCCGAACATTTTGTATTAAATTTTGACAAGTTTTTATTCTTTGGTTCATTTTGAATTTGAATTTGAATCAGTTTCAAACTAACACGAGATTAGGAACAGTAACCGAGGTGACGTGGCACTATTAGCAGAGGTTCACTGTAGCTTGATTATCCGGACGTTACATTTTTAAATTCTAGTAAATCCAAAACTCATCTAAAATTCATGAAACTTGGCATGCTATCATCGAGCGGCATCAACATGCCATGGTAAAAGTTTTGTCCCATTTGAGGAAGGTTTGTGTGTAAGCTTCTCACAAACCAGAGCTTCTCACAACAAGCGCGATGGTTTCGGTAGGGAACGTGCCACCTTTGGGGACGAAACAATATCCATTGCCTCTTATTGCTTTCAAAAAGTTTCGAGTGTCAACATAGAACAACAAGAGTGTTGTGTTCAATTTTGGAATTTTTCGGGGTTCGTTTGGACATTTTTATACATTAACTAGGTTTTCCAGGCATTTTATGTGCATAATTCAAATTTGAACTACATGCACGTGCTCCAGTGCATATAAATTGGTTGAAAAATCAAATCTTTTGTCCTTGGGTGCATGCTTAGGTCCCATGCAAGAAATGGGAATGAATTTCAAACACCCTGCCACCATCACTCGCCCGCAAACATTGAGATACTTGGTTTTTAAATTCTAGTAAATCCAAAACTCATCTTGTTGGGGATATAGCTACCAGGTATGACCCGCCCAGGAGGGGCCGGGTCAATCCCAATGGCGGGTTACGGAAAGAAGCCCAGTAATATTCAAGGTGATAGTGTATTAAGAATTGTAAAAGGCATAAGCCCAAAGGCAGCTTAAGGCCCAACATTATAAACCGACTTATGTAGAGAAAGGCATGTAAAAGAAGTCACCGAGCCGGACACGTTCTATGAGCCGGCCGGGACTCTGTAGGCCGCCAGGCGTCAACCCGTGTATATAAGGGGACGACCCGGTGGCGGCTTAGGGCAAGAAAGAACTAGATCGATAACCAATCCGGCGAGTTGAGCCCCTTGGAGATCGAAACCTCAGCAATACCAATCCCAACTAGACGTAGGATTTTACCTTCATCGTAAGGGGCCGAACTAGTATAAAAACTCTCTCGTGTCCTTTGTCCCGATTAACCCCTTTAAGCTTCCTAGTGCGATGGCCCTACGACTAAGTCCTTGCTCTAGGACATCTGCCGTGTCAATTCCACGACAGTTGGCGCCCACCGTGGGGCCAGCACACGGTGGATTTGAGTTCTTGAAGGGCAACATCGAAGGGCTCAAGGGATACGCTGTGGGCCGGATGACCAAGAGTCGTCGCGGCAAGCTCTACATCAACGACGAAGGCTGGGGCCCTGATGCCGGCTCAATCGAGTACGGATACCGGGTCCCCTTCGGCGAATTCACGTCTTCATCGGTCGGATCGGCGAGTCAGGCCCTGAGCCGGACGTCCGCACCGACCTCATCGAAATGGCTCAGCGCGCAAGGACCGCCCGTGTTCAATCTGTCATGAAGCATGCCTTCGTGGGCTGCATCCACGGCGGTGAATACTCTGAAGGATCGGTAATGGGCGGTCAGACGGCCATCTGTTCTGACACTGCATCGTCAACAGGTGAGACGGACTCTCTGTACCAGTTACAAGACGACATGCTCGGGGGTTGTTTCAACGGCAGCAGTATTCTGGACCCCTTTGAGCCGCCAAACTGGGCCGGAGTCTTCATGGCAGGCACACAACCCGGACAGAACTCTACCACAGCGACAATAGCAGCTACCGGGTCGGCTGCAGCCGGGTCAGGAGACCCCGCGCGCCCCCCGGCTCAGATTTTGATGGACCTCATGGATAAGCTGACGACTCTGTTAACCGCTGTGGTAAAGCCGACGGATAAGGCCCAGCACAACGCAGAGGTGGCACGCATGCGTGAGGAGATGGTGCGAGCCAAGGAAAATCTAGCCGCAGAGGAGACCCGGATGGCAGCAGAACGAGCAGCTTTGGATGCTCATGCTCAACATCTTCAAGTAGAAACTTTCCGGCTCTCAGTGGATCTTAACACATCGAACGAGGTCATGAGTAGGAGGCATCAGAAAACTCAGTCGCGTCTACCTCTGACGCTGGATCCGAGGAACATGTTCCATACACCCGGGGCTGGGGGGAGCAACCCGCCGGAGGCAAACCGGGTTACGACACCCGGTGCACCAGTTCAGCCACGCGCCATGGGGCCACCTCGTATAAATGGAGCTCCTCCTCATTATGTGCCAACACCTCCAGGTCACTTCTCCAACCCTCTGGAAAACCTCATCGCAGCGTCGGCTCGTTTGGCGGCTCTCCCAATGGAAGGCGACTCGCCAGCAGCAATTGAAACCCAGAGGGTAAGAGAACTACTTCAAACAGCTCTAGCCCAGCAGGATGCATACTCCTACAGTCGAGACAGGATCCATTCAACTCCTCGCCCAAGCCGGAGCCCGAGTTACAGTAGGCACATGGAGTCTGCAGAGATGTCAAGTAATGCTCAGCGCCACAACCGGCCATATAGGCATGAGCCGGTGCGGGCTGGAGCCCTTAATTTAGCAGATCAAGAGAGGATTCGTCAAGAGGCGGAACAAGCGGCTCAAATGGCGGCAGAGCAGGTGGCTCATCAAACCTTTCCGGCTTATCCAGCAACCTCGGTTGAGGCAGGAGTAGCTATAAGAACCGGAGGTGTGCCTTGCTTGGTGCCGGCCATACGCAATGAGCGGTTGCCAAAGAATTCAAGGGGCCCCGTAAGGTGCCTAATTACATGGCTGACCTACAGCCGGGGGCTTGAATTGAGAGTTATGAGATGGCTATGGAACTATTGGAGGTTAGCGACGCTGCAATGGCCAAGTATTTTACTATGATGTTGGATGGAACAACTCACACTTGGTTAAAGGGATTGCCACCCAATTCTATCGGCTCATGGGCAGAGTTGAAAGCCCGGTTCATCTAGAACTTTAAGGACACATGTAAGCAGCCTATGTCGATTGTGGACCTGACAAATTGTAAGCAAGAGGATGGTGAATCCACAACCCATTTGGTGCGCCGGGTGAAAGAGATAATACATTCATCTGATAAGATGGATGCCGGCTCAGCAGTTTTAATGTTGGAGAAAAATTGCCATTTTGAACCTCTAAAGCAGAAGCTGGGGCGGCTCAAACGTGACTGTGATGACATGGGAACATTGACGGGGCTCTCGTCAAGTATGCTGATTCTGATACCACCAAGGACCTGGTGTCTGACGAAGAAAATGCAACAAAGGGAAAGAAGAACGGCAACGGCAAGGGTCACCAGCATAACCCGACAAATCAGGGAGGTAATAAATGTAAGGCTGATGAGTTTGTTGATAATACTAATGCGCAGGGTGGTAATCAACGACGCAAGGGCAGACAGCCCCCTCAATCGGGCGGGTTAGGCCCTACCCTGGAGCAGTCGTTGAATGAACCTTGTCCAAAGCACGGCACCCGGGAGAAACCAGCCACTCACCTGTGGAAAGATTGCACGATCATGAAGGCATTTAAAAATTCAAATACGTTTGATGGTGGTCATGGCCCAGGTGGCGGTTCAGGTGGAGGCGGCTTTCAGGGCCCGGGAGCCGGTTCAAGCGGAGGAGGTTTTCACGGTCAAGGTTATCCTGGTCACCAAGGAGGATATAATTAGCAACCCGGCCAGGGTAATCAGCAGCAGCAATCTGGTTATCAAAGCAACCCGAAGCAGCTGAGTAGTGGGTGCTACCTCTTGAGCTTGCGTTGGTTTTCCCCAAAGAGGAAGGGATGATGCAGCAAAGTAGCGTAAGTATTCCCCTCAGTTTTTGAGAACCAAGGTATCAATCCAGTAGGAGGCCACGCTCAAGTCCCTCGTACCTTCACAAAACGATAGCTACTCACAACCAACGCGATTAGGGGTTGCCAGTCCCTTCACGGTCACTTACGAGAGTGAGATCTGATAGATATAATATTTTTGGTATTTTTGGTATAAAGATGCAAGGTAAAAAGTAAAGGCAAAGTAAAAAGCAAAACAAGATTAAAGTGATGGAGATTGATATGATGAGAATATACCCGGGGGCCATAGGTTTCACTAGTGGCTTCTCTCAAGAGCATAAGTATTCTACAGTGGGTGAACAAATTACTGTTGAGCAATTGCCAGAATTGAGCATAGTTATGAGAATATCTAGGCATGATCATGTATATAGGCATCACGTCCGTGACAAGTAGACCGAAACAATTCTGCATCTACTACTATTACTCCACTCATCGACCACTATCCATCATGCATCTAGAGTATTAAGTTAAAAACAGAGGAACGCCTTAAGCAAGATGACATGATGTAGAGAGATAAATTCATGCAATATGAAATAAACTCCATCTTGTTATCCTCGATGGCAACGATGCAATACGTGCCTTGCTTCCCCTTCTGTCACTGGGAAAGGACACCGCAAGATGGAACCCAAAGCTAAGCACTTCTCCCATGGCAAGAACTACCAATCTAGTTGGCCAAACCAAACAGATAATTCGAAGAGACTTGCAAAGATAACCAATCATACATAAAAGAATTCAGAGAAGATTCAAATATTATTCATAGATAGACTTGATCATAAACCCACAATTCATCGGTCTCAACAAACACATCGCAAAAAGAAGATTACATCGAATAGATCTCCACAAGAGAGGGGGAGAACTTTGTATTGAGATCCAAAAAGAGAGAAGAAGCCATCTAGCTACTAAATATGGACCTGAAGGTCTGAGGTAAACTACTCACACTTCATCGGAGAGGCTATGATGATGTAGAAGCCCTCCGTGATGACGGCCCTCTCCGGTGGAGCTCCAGAACAGGCCCCAAGATGGGATCTCGTGGATACAGAAAGTTGCGACGGTGGAATTAGGTTTTTGGCTCCCATTCTGATCGTTTGGGGGTGCGTATGTATATATAGGAGGAAGAAGTACGTCGGTGGAGCATTAAGGGACCCACGAGGCAGGGGGGCACGCCCTAGGTGGGCGCCCCCCACCCTCGTGACCACCTCTCTGATGCCTTGGCGTAGGGTCCAAGTCTCCTGGATCACGTTCGGTGAGAAAATCACGTTCCCGAAGGTTTCATTCCGTTTGGACTCCGTTTGATATTCCGTTTCTTCAAAACACTGAAATAGGCAAAAAAACAACAATTCTGGGCTGGGCCTCCGGTTAATAGGTTAGTCCCAAAAATAATATAAAAGTGGAAAATAAAGCCCAATATAGTCCAAAACAGTAGATAATATAGCATGGAGCAATCAAAAATTATAGATACGTTGGAGACGTATCAGGCATCCCCAAGCTTAATTCCTGCTTGTCCTTGAGTAGGTAAATGATAAAAAGAGAATTTTTGATGCGGAGTGCTACTTGGCATAATTTTAATGCAAATCTTCTTAATTGTGATATGAATATTCAGATTTGAAAGATTCAAGACAAAAGTTTATATTGACATAAAAATAATAATACTTCAAGCATACTAACAAAGCAATTATGTCTTCTCAAAATAACATGGCCAAAGAAAGTTATCCCTGCAAAATCATATAGTCCGGCTATGCTCTATCTTCACCACACAAAGTATTTAAATCATGCACAACCCCGATGACAAGCGAAGCAATTGTTTCATACTCTAACTTTTTCAATCTTCACGCAATACATGAGCGTGAGCCATGGATATAGCACTATAGGTGGAATAGAATGGTGGTTGTGGAGAAGACAAAAAGGAGAAGATAGTCTCACATCAACTAGGCGTATCAACGGGCTATGGAGATGCCCATCAATAGATATCAATGTGAGTGAGTAGGGATTGCCATGCAACGGATGCACTAGAGCTATAAGTATATGAAAGCTCAAAAAGAAACTAAGTGGGTGTGCATCCAACTTGCTTGCTCATGAAGACCTAGGGCAATTTGAGGAAGCCCATCATTGGAACATACAAGCCAAGTTCTATAATGTAAAATTCCCACTAGTATTTGAAAGTGATAACATGAGAGACTCTCTACTATGAAGATCATGGTGCTACTTTGAAGCACAAGTGTGGTAAAAGGATAGTAGCATTGCCCCTTTTTATTTATTTCCTCTTTTTTTTCTTTGGCCTTTCTTTTTTTTGGGACAATGCTCTATTAAATGATGATCATCACACTTTTATTTTTCTTACAACTCAATTCTAAAACAAAGTATGACTCTATATGGATGCCTTCGGCGGTGTACCGGGATATGCAATGAATCAAGAGTGACAAGTATGAAAAAATTATGAACGGTGGCTTTGCCACAAATACTATGTCAACTACATGATCATGCTAAGCAATATGACAATGTTGAATGTGTCATGATGAACTAGATGGTGGAAAGTTGCATGGCAATATATCTCGGAATGGCTATGGAAATGCCATAATAGGTAGGTATGGTGGCTGTTTTGAGGAAGGTATATGGTAGGTGTATGATACCGCCGAAAAGTGCGCGGTATTAGAGAGGCTAGCAAAGGTGGAAGGGTTAGAGTGCGTATAATCCATGGACTCAACATTAGTCATAAAGAACTCATATACTTATTGCAAAAATCTAGAAGTTATCAAAGCAAAGTATTACGCACATGCTCCTAGGGGGATAGATTGGTAGGAAAAGACCATCGCTCGTCCCTGACCGCCACTCATAAGGAAGACAATAAATAAATAAATCGTGCTCCGACTTCATCACATAATGGTTCACCATACGTGCATGCTACGGGAATCACAAACTTTAACACAAGTATTCTTTAAATTCACAACTACTCAACTAGCATGACTTTAATATTATCACCTCCATATCTCAAAACAATTATCATGCTTCAATCTTTTCTTAGTATTCAGCACACTCAAAAGAAAGTTTCACAAATCTTGAATACCAAACATATTATTATTAAGCAAATTACCATGCTATTAAGGGACTCTCAAAATAATTTAAGTGAAGCATGAGAGATCAATAGTTTCTTAAAACAAATCCACCACCGTGCTCTAAAAGATCTAAGTGAAGCACATAGAGCAAAACTACTTTAGCTCAAAAGATATAAGTGAAGCACATAGAGGAAAACTACATAGCTCAAAAGATATAAGTGAAGCACATAGAGCAAAACTACTTAGCTCAAAAAGATATAAGTGAAGCACATAGAGTATTCTATCAAATTCTAATTCATGTATGGCTCTCTAAAAAGGTGTGTACATCAAGGATGATTGTGGCATACTAAAACACAAAGACATAAATAATATAAGACGCTCCAAGCAAAACACATATCATGTTGGTGAATAAAAATATAGCTCGAAGTAAATTACCAATGGAAGTGGACGAAAGAGGGGATGCCTTCCTGGGCATCCCCAAGCTTTGACTTTTTGGTGTCCTTGGATTATCTTGGGGGTGCCATGGGCATCCCCAAGCTTAGGCTCTTGCCACTCCTTGTTCCATAATCCATCAAAAGAATTCACCCAAAACTTGAAAACTTCACAACACAAAACTGAAAGTAGAAAACTCGTGAGCTCCGTTAGCGAAAGAAAACAAAAGACCACTTCAAAGTACTGTAATGAACTCATTATTTATTTATATTGGTGTTAAACCTACTGTATTCCACCTTCTCTGTGGATTATAAACTATTTTACTAGCCATAGATTCATCAAAATAAGCAAACAACACACGAAAAACAGAATCTGTCAAAACAGAACAGTCTGTAGTAATCTGTAGCTAGCGCAAGATCTGGAACCCCAAAAATTCTAAAATAAATTTCTGGACGTGAGGAATTTATATTTTAATCATATGCAAAAATAATTAACTAAATATCACTCTTCAAATAAAAATGACAGCAGTTCTCGTGAGCGCTAAAGTTTCTGTTTTTTACAGCAAGTTCAACAAGACTTTCCCCAAGTCTTCCCAACGGTTGTACTTGGCACAAACACTAATTAAACACAAAAAAAACAAAAAAAACAGAGGCTAAATTATTTATTTATTACTAAACAGGTGAAAAAAGCAAGGAATAAAAATAAAATTGGGTTGCCTCCCAACAAGCGCTATCGTTTAACGCCCCTAGCTAGGCATAAAAGTGAGGATAGATCTAGGTATTGCCATCTTTGGTAGGCAATCCATAAGTAGCTCTCATGATAGTTTCATATGGTAATTTTATTTTATTTATTGGAAAGTGTTCAATGCCCTTTTTTTTAATGGAAATTGAAATCTAATATTCCCTTCCTTCATATCAATAATCGTAAAACCGTTCTAAGGAAAGGTCTACCAAGAATAATAGGGCAAGAAGGATTTGAATCTATATCAAGAACAATGAAATCTACGGGCACATAATTTCTATTTGCAACAATAAGAACATCATTAATCCTTCTCATAGGTTTCTTAATAGTGGAATCCGCAAGATTCAAGTTTAGAGAGCATCAAAATTACGGAAATTTAGCAAGTCACACAAAGTCTTGGGAATAGTAGAGACACTAGCACCCAAATCACACAAAGCATAAAACTCATGATCTTTAATTTTAATTTTAATAGTTGGTTCCCACTCATCATAGAGTTTTCTAGGGATAGAAACTTTCAACTCAAGTTTTCTTCATAAGATTGCATCAAAGCATCAACAATATGTTCAGTGAGGGCTTTATGTTGACTATAAGCATGTGGAGAATTTAGCATGGATTGCAACAAGGAAATACAATCAATTAAAGAACAACTTTCATAATTAAATTCCTTGAAATCCAATATAGTGGGTTTAGCAACATCTAGATTTTTATTTCTTTCAAACCCACTTTCATCAATTTCATCATCGAGATCTAAATACTCCGAATTTTTAGAACGCCTTCTAGGTAAAGGAAGATCATGTTCAGTTTCATCAAGATTCATATTGCAAAACAAAGATTTAATAGGGGACACATCAATAACTTTTAGATCTTCATCTTGATTTTCATAGGAATTCGGTTTAGCGGCCATCTTATTGACTAAGGTGGCTTGCATATCCGAAATTTCAGCAGTCATCTTTTCTAGACGAGCAATTTGGGATCTTATACCATCAAATTCTTTAGACATATCATCAAGCTCTTTATTCATATAACTCATAAAACTTTTTTGTTCCTTAAGCTCATTTCTAAAGAAATTATTATGCTCAAATTGCAAAACCATAAACTTCCTAACGTTGGTTTCGATCTCCTCTAACCTTTTAAGGTGAAGATCACCAAATCTCGGTTGAGCCATCGCGACAAACAAGCAAACTAGCACACGAGCAGACAAGAGCAAACGGGCAAAAGAGGCAAATAGAGAGGGAGGATAGAGAGAGAGGGCGAATGAAACGGCAAGGGTGAAGTGGGGGAGAGGAAAACGAGAGGCAAATGGCAAATAATGTAATGCGAGAGATAGGGATTGTGATGGGTACTTGGTATGTTGACTTTTTGCGTAGACTCCCCGGCAACGGCGCCAGAAATCCTTCTTGCTACCTCTTGAGCTTGCGTTGGTTTTCCCCGAAGAGGAAGGGATGATGCAGCAAAGTAGCGTAAGTATTTCCCTCAGTTTTTGAGAACCAAGGTATCAATCCAGTAGGAGGCCACGCTCAAGTCCCTCGTACCTGCACAAAATGATAGCTACTCGCAACCATCACGATTAGGGGTTGTCAATCCCTTCACGGTCACTTACGAGAGTGAGATCTGATAGATATAATATTTTTGGTATAAAGATGCAAGGTAAAAAGTGAAGGCAAAGTAAAAATCAAAACAAGATTAAAGTGATGGAGATTGATATGATGAGAATAGACCCGGGGGCCATAGGTTTCACTAGTGGCTTCTCTCAAGAGCATAAGTATTCTACGGTGGGTGAACAAATTACTATTGAGCAATTGCCAGAATTGAGCATAGTTATGAGAATATCTAGGCATGATCATGTATATAGGCATCACGTCTGTGACAAGTAGACCGAAACGATTCTGCATCTGCTACTATTACTCCACTCATCGACCGCTATCCAGCATGCATCTAGAGTATTAAGTTAAAAACAGAGTAACACCTTAAGCAAGATGACATGATGTAGAGAGATAAATTCATGCAATATGAAATAAACCCCATCTTGTTATCCTCGATGGCAACAATGCAATACGTGCCTTGCTACCCCTTCTGTCACTGGGAAAGGACACCGCAAGATCGAACCCAAAGCTAAGCACTTCTCCCATGGCAAGAACTACCAATCTAGTTGGCCAAACCAAATGGATAATTCGAAGAGACTTGCAAATATAACCAATCATACATAAAAGAATTCAGAGCAGATTCAAATATTATTCATAGATAGACTTGATCATAAACCCACAATTCATCGGTCTCAACAAACACACTGCAAAAAGAAGATTACATCGAATAGATCTCCACAAGAGAGGGGGTGAACTTTGTATTGAGATCCAAACAGAGAGAAGAAGCCATCTAGCTACTAACTATGGACCCGAAGGTCTGAGGTAAACTACTCACACTTCATCGAAGAGGCTATGATGATGTAGAAGCCCTCCATGATGATGGCCCTCTTCGGTGGAGCTCCGGAACAGGCCCCAAGATGGGATCTCGTGGATACAGAAAGTTGCAGCAGTGGAATTAGGTTTTTGGCTCCCGTTCTGATCGTTTGGGGGTACATATGTATATATAGGAGGAAGAAGTATGTCGGTGGAGCATCGAGGGGCCCACGAGGCTAGGGGCGCGCCCTAGGGGGGGGGCGCCCCCACCCTCATGACCGCCTCTCTGATGCCTTGGCGTAGGGTCCAAGTCTCCTGGATCACGTGCGGTGAGAAAATCACATTCCTGAAGGTTTCATTCCGTTTGGACTCCGTTTGATATTCCGTTTCTTCGAAACACGGAAATAGGCAAAAAACAACAATTCTGGGCTAGGCCTCCGGTTAATAGGTTAGTACCAAAAATAATATAAAAGTGGAAAATAAAGCCCAATATAGTCCAAAACAGTAGATAATATAGCATGGAGCAATCAAAAATTATAGATACGTTGGAGACGTATCAGTGGGCAATATCATGTATTTACCACCAGCTTATGTAAGAGGTACCAGAAACTTCACAAGAGAGCCGTCAATGCTGTTGAGCCGGCGGTTCCACGTTATCTACGTTGGTCAGAGCAGCCTATTGTGTGGAGCAGAGAGGATCACCCGCCCCGGGTTGATAACCCGGGTCACTTGGCTTTGGTAGTGGCACCTCAGGTTGGTGGATACAAGTTTACTAAGGTACTCATGGACGGAGGCAGCAGCATCAACATCCTCTACTATGAGACGTTCCGCCGGATGGGATTGACTGATAAAAATCTTAAACAGTCCAACATTGTTTTTCACGGTGTGGTGCCTGGTAAGTCGGCATAACCAGTTGGTAAGATTGAGCTGGAAGTAGCTTTTGGGGATGAATATGACTCTAGAGCGGAGAAATTAACCTTTGAGGTGGTTAAGATCAAAAGCCCATATCATGCTCTGTTTGGGCGGCCGGCTTATGCCAAGTTCATGGCTCGGCCTTGTTATGTGTATTTGCAGCTCAAGATGCCGGGTCATAAGGGTACTATTACGGTACATGGGAGCAGGAAGATTGCCTTGGAGTGTGAAGAAGGTGATGCTGCCTATGCGGAATCCGTCTGTGCAATAGAGGAGTTAAAGTTTTACAAGGATCATGTTGACCCGGCGGACATGACGTCATTAAAGAAAACCACAACAGAGCATGAGCCGGTGTTGAAATTCAAATCAGCTGATGACACTAAGATGGTTGACTTTGTGCCTAGCGATTCATCCAAACAGTTCATCATCAGCGCAAACTTGGATCCAAAATAGGAAAGCGCGCTCATCGAGTTCATCCATGAGAACCGGGACATCTTTGCATGGAAACCTTCAGACATGCTGGGTGTCTCGAGGGAACTCGCCGAGCACACTCTTAATATTGATCCAAAGTTCAAACCTGTCAGACAGTTTCTCCGAAGGTTCAATGAAGAAAGGCACAAGGCCATTGGAGAAGAGGTGGCCCGGCTCTTAGCAGCCGGGTTCATTGTGGAGGTCTTTCACCCGGAGTGGTTAGCTAACCCAGTGCTTGTACTAAAAAATAATGGCACCTGGCGTATGTGTGTAGATTACACTGATCTGAACAAAGCTTGTCCGGCTGATCCTTTTGCAATCCTCATATTGATCAGATCATTGATGCTACTGCGGGTTGCGCATGTTTGAGTTTCTTGGATGCTTATTTCGGTTATCATCAGATTAAGATGGCGATCAAAGATCAGGAGAAGACAACTTTTATTACTCCCTTTGGAGCTTTCTGCTATGTGTCTATGCCTTTCGGGCTTAAGAGTGCCCAGGAGACTTACCAGCGGTGTGTGCAGAATTGTCTTCACGATCAGATTGGGCGTAATGTTCATGCTTATGTAGATGACATAGTGGTGAAATCCAGGAAAGAGGAAACCTTGATCACAGATCTGAAAGATACTTTTGATAATCTCCGGGTCTACAAGATGATGCTTAACCCGGCCAAGTGTGTTTTTGGAGTCCCAGCCGGCAAGCTTTTGGATTTTTTGGTGTCCAACCGAGGCATTGAAGCTAACCTGGAGAAAATCAAGGCAATTACATCCCTAGCCAAACCAACATGCATCAATGATGTCCAGCGGCTGGCGGGTCGAGTTGCTGCTTTGAGCCGGTTCATAAGCCGGTTAGAGGAAAAGGAAATGCCTTTGTATCAGATGATGAAGAAAACAGATGCTTTTGTTTGGAGCGATGCTGCGAACGCTGCTTTTGAGGATCTAAAGACACAGCTTGCTGAGCCGCCAGTCCTGGCTGCTCCAATTGAGAAAGAGCCGCTATTGTTATAGGTGGCTGCCAACTCACGAGCTGTTAGTGTGGCTATTGTGGTAGAGCACAAAGAGGCTGTCAAAGAGCATCCAGTTCAACGGCCGGTTTATTATGTCAGTGAAGTGCTAATTGAATCTAAGCAACGATATCCACATTGGTAGAAGCTTGTATATGGGGTGTTCATGGCAAGCCGGAAGCTTAAGCATTACTTTCAGGGACATCCAATCACTGTGGTTAGCTCTGCTCCTTTGGGAGACATTATTCAAAACAGAGAAGCCACTGAGCGAGTCGCCAAGTGGGCAGTTGAGCTTGGGTCTCATGGGTTGAAGTATGTTCCACGTACTGCAATTAAATCTCAAGCCCTGGTTGACTTCATCAATGACTGGACAGAGATGCAGATGCCAGAAGAGAAACCAGACAACACGTATTAGACTATTCATTTTGATGGGTCCAGGCAGTTGGAAGGCTCGGGGGCTGGAGTCGTGCTGACTTCCCCACGAGGTGACAAATTTTGTTATGTGTTACGGTTGATGTTTCCTTGCACTAACAATGCAGCAGAGTATGAAGCCTTGCTCCATGGTCTTCGAGTGGCAAAAGAGATGAGCTTGAGCCGGGTCAGATGTCTTGGTAACTCGGATCTAGTGGCTCAACAGGTATCTGGCAAGTGGGATTCCAAGGACCCTCTCATGGCGGCTTACTGCCGAGAGGTTGATGCCGTTGCAGGACATTTTAAAGGTTATCAGGTGGAGCACATTGACCGTCAAAAGAACGAAGGAGCTGATGCTTTAAGCCGGTTGGGGTCTCAGCGTAAGCCGGTGCCACCTAACACTTTTTTGGATGTTTTGCATAACCCCTCTGTCAAGTTGCCCACATAAGAAGATTTAGCTGTTCCTGACCCGGAGGCGCAGTTGGTAGCGGCTCTTCATGTCATCCCAGATTGGACGGTGCCGTTCTTGGCTTACATGACCCGGGGAGAGTTGCCAGCGGATGAGACCCTGGCTCGACAGATAACCCGGCGATCTAAGTCCATGACGATTTCAGATGGAGAGTTATATCATCGCAGTGTTTCCGGAGCGTTTCAGCGGTGTGTTTCCCCCGAAGAAGGTCAAGAAATCCTTCGTGAGATACACGAAGGCGATTGTGGTCATCACGCCGGGTCAAAATCTTTAGTGGCCAAGGCGTTTCATCACGGTTTTTTACTGGTTGACGGCTCACGCTGATGCAGAAGATCTGGTCAGTAGATGTGATGGATGTCAAAAATTTGCACGACGAGCGCATGTGCTGGCTCAAGAGCTCCGGATGATTCCAATCACTTGGTCGTTTGCGGTCTGGGGGCTTGACATGGTGGTTCCTTTCAAAAGGTCTAAGGATAAAAAAGACACATCTCCTGGTGGCAGTTGATAAGTTCACCAAGTGGGTTGAGGCGGAGCCTGTGAGTAAATGTGACGCAACCACGGTGATTCAGTTCATGAAAAAGTGATTTTTTGTTTTGGTTTTCCACACAGTATTATCACTGACAATGGCACTAATCTGTCCCAAGGGGCTATGGAAGAGTTTTGTCAACAAGAACACATCCGGCTTGATGTTTCTTCTGTAGCTCATCCTCAATCCAATGGTCAAGCTGAGAGAGCCAATCAGGAAATTTTGGAAGGGCTCAAACCCCGGCTTATGGTTCCTTTATAGCGAACACCGGGTTGTTGGGTAGAGGAATTACCCTCGGTGTTATGGAGTATCAACACTACGCCCAATAGGTCTACGGGTTACACACCTTTCTTCATGGTTTATGGAGCAGAAGTAGTATTGCCTAGTGACATCCGTCATGACTCGCCCCGTGTGGCGGCTTATGTTGGAGCTAATAATGAACAAGCCATACAGGATGCACTTGACTTGTTGGATGAAGAAAGAGACTTAGCAGCGGCCCGGTCAGCAATTTATCAACAGGACCTGCGTCGTTATCACAGCCGCCGGGTTAAGTCCAGGACTTTTCAGGAAGGCGACTTGGTGCTCTGGCTCATCCATGATCTGTCAGATGCACACAAGTTATCCTCACCTTGGGAAGGACCTTTTGTGGTCAGTAAGAACTTAAATAACGGGTCATATTACCTCATTGACGTTCGAGAGCACAAAGACTCATGTAAGTCGGAGGAAGAGACCCATCGGCTATGGAACATTGCTCAAGTTCGGCCATACTACACCTAAGCCACCGGCTCTCATCATGTACATACGTTCACATTGTATATACCATGATAAGCAATAAAGTAAGACCATCGGTCTCTTTTCTTTTCAAAGAATATGTTTTTTCTCATTTTCAAAAGACTATTAAGGAGCTGATCATATTTGAATCAAGTCTAACCTTTTTTTGCTCCAGCTTATGATCGTATCCGAATCTAGCTGCAAATCTCATGGTCACTTGGGGGCTTCCTGTTCAAACATAGGTCATATTCGAACCAAAGAGAACATAGCTGTCGTAACCCTCTTGATCGGCTCAAGACCAAAACTCACTTGGGGGCTTCTTGATCGTATCCGAATCATAGCTTAACCCCTTTTGAGTCCGACTTGGATCGTATTCAAACCCAGGTCATTAAAAACCTCTCAAGGCCATTTGGGGGCTTCCTGTTCAAACATAGGTCGTATTCGAACCAAAGAGTACATAGCTGTCGGTACCCTCTTGATCAGCGCAACGCCAAAGCCACTGGGGGCTATATGGTCGTATTCGAACCTTAGCTTAACCCCTTTGGTCCGGTTTACTGATCGTATTCGAATCAAAAACCCCCACCTTTTTGAGTAAAGGATTAAATTATTTTTTGTTTGCTTTTTTCAATGTTACAAACAATTAGCCTGGTCCTCTTCACCAGCTCGACTATTTGACAGCATAACCGCCCGGGTCTTTCACACCGGCGGCTTACGGATCAAAAGGTACAGCCTACCAAGGTATAGTAATCATTGAGTATTCAAAAAAGCATAAAGGTTGAGTTATCAAATTCATCACCCGGGTTATTTAAACCGGCGATCTAAAGATCAAAAGGGACAAGGTATGGTTATTACTTATGCGCACTTACCTGCTGCGTTAACTAAAGAGTTAGTTTTAAAGCCCTTATCCTTTATTTATATTTGTCTCTGGTTCTTATTGAGGTAAATATATTGGCTATAAATTAGGTGTTTAAACCCGTTTGATTTTAAACCGCCAAGCCAGTCTTTTCTTTATATTTACAGGAGCAGAGTTCAAGCATTGCAGAGACAAACATTAAACGATGCATGCATTGGCATCTGGAAACACAGATTCACATAGAAGTATTTTATGCGCGATGGCATAAGCAAACATGCGGTGTTTTAACAACTAAGTTATTACAAGGCTTTATAAGCCCATGAAGATGATCATTGTCCCTCCCTCGCCGGTTCACCACCTTCTGTTTGCTAGAAGTTGGGTTTTGACCAGTCAAAGCCATTCACAGCGACAAATTCGGCTTCGTCGTCGATCAGGCCGACCGGGTCAACCTCCGGAGCAAATGTATCTTCTCTCACTGGTGGGATCAAGTCTGTTACTTTGTATGAGGGAGTGGCCATCTTCTTATTCTCATTATCAAAACCCGGCTGGTACTTATCAACATTGGTGTCATCTCCAAGGCTAGTCGCCTGAGGCCGGACTCCGCGTACACAAGCCATGAAGTCATCCTGATCAAAGGGAGACCCGTCCTCTTTCACGGTGGGATAGCCTCTGGCTACGTCCGCCGGGTCTAGATCTGGCACCCAAGCCTTGGAGCGGCTTAGGGTACTCAAGGCTCCGGCTCGCTCACAGGAGCGTTTTACTTCTTGGAACCTGGAAGGAAGGATGGACAACTTTTTCAGGACGTCGCTGAGCCGGTTGGGTCCTTGGTTAGCAGGAGAGATGGTGGCCAGAGCCCGTTGTGCGCTGATATGTAAGTGCATCTAGTGCCCCTTAGTGATTTTGGTGTATTGAAGACTTATAGGTTAAGGGACTAATGCGTTTGTGAGTGTACACAGGTCTATAAGTCTATGAGGAGTTTGACATTTATAGAGAAAGTCGACCCCTAAAAATGAAGTTCTTCAACTAAAGACTTTGGATCTCTAAAGACTTTCTGAAGACTTTGAAAGTGAAGAAATTGGTGTGATCGTGAAGACTTGGTATTCATTCGAGGAACATGAAGCGTGAAGACTTTTGTTTTCGTAGTTTCCTTTTCTCTTTCTTGAGTCATAGGAAACACCGTACTGTTAAAGGGGGTCGAGGAAATACTAAGGAAAAATTTCCATGTGATGCTCAACTCAAAATCCTACACCTACCAATCCCTTCGTGTGAAGCCATTGGAAATCTCATACAGTCCAGTCATATTCTTCAGCGATAGAGACGAAGTTCTTCTGGTCTCTGAGGAATTTGTTCTGACTGAGGAGTTAGGAATTCGCTAGTGCGGATTGCCTACACAGTGAGGAACATGATAGCCCTGAGGATTTTGCTACTCAAAATTTCGACCGTTGCTGTGCTATGCGCCAGCTGTCCCAAAATATATATCCACCTAACGGTCATATCATTGAAGGGCATTTATGTCTTATCATGTCGGGCTGCTCCCTAGGCTATAAATAGCCGCCCCCTACAACCACTAGTTGGTTGGCTGCTCCGAGAGAAACTGACACTTGTCATTTGAGAGCAACCCATCCTTCGAGGACTTTGAGCAAAAATCATCAAGTGAGGAAAAACCCAAAACCCAAACACCTATAAACCCCAAGTGATTGAGCATCACTGAAGAGATTGATCCTGCGTGGATCCGACGCTTGTTACCTTTGAAGACTGTGCTTCTTCCAGACGGTTAGGCGTCATGGTCTAGAGCATCCAAGAGGAATTGTGGATCGCCGAGTGACCGGGTTTGTGAAGGTTTGGAAGTCACCTGAAGACTTACCACAAGTGATTGGACGAGGTCTGTGTGACCTTAGTTCAAGGAGAATACGGTGAGGACTGGGTGTCCTAAACTGCGTGTTCAGGACCGGGTGTCCGGGACTGTGTGTCCTCGAGTTTAAATACTCAGCCGCTCCAACCAGACGTACAACTGAGACAACAGTTGGAACTGGTCTACCGAATTATTGTCTTCACCAAGCTTACTGGTTCCATTTCCTCAACTCTTTCATTTCCTCATAATTGAGTTGTGTGCTTGTTCATATCTGTGTTTGAAGACTTTGACTGAAGACTTTCTCAATTTCCTTAGTTCAATTTTTTTAGTCTGATTGTCTTCATCCTGTGTTATCCTGTGCTTACGCTTCTTGTACTCTGTGCATGTCTTCAATTCATCATGATGACTATGCTTGTATTCTGTTATGTTCACTTTTGAGTACTTATTCCGCTGCTAGTAGTTCTTCACTAAGGAATTTCCTCACCGGCAAATTCCTCAGTGAAGAATTTCATAAAAATCGCCTATTCACCCCCTCTAGTCGATATAACGCACTTTCAATTGGTATCAGAGCAAGGTGCTCCCTTGTTCTGTGTGATTTTGGTTTAACCGCTTGGAGTTTTAGTTATGTCGACCGCAGGTATGATCAAGGTCTCTGCTGGGTGTCCTACCTTCGATGGGATGGACTACCCCTACTGGAAGAATAAGATGCGAATGCATCTTGAAGCAAGTGATAACGATCTCTGGTATGTTGTGGAAAATGGTGTTCCCTCAGTCACACCTTCTCTGAATGCTGCTAATGTGAAGAGATTCAAGCAACTCAACTCTCAAGCGAAGAATATCATACGTGTCCATCTGAGCAAAGGACAGTATGGCAGAGTGAGTGCTTTGGAGACAGCGAAGCTTATCTGGGACAGGTTGTCCAAAGTGAATGAAGGAGTCTCAACTCAGCGTGACTCTCGAGTTGATGTTCTTCGCAATCTCTTCAACCGCTTTAAAAGACTCGACAATGAAAATGTTCAACAAACCTTCGATCGGCTCACTGACATCTCAAATGAGCTTCAAGAACTTGGTGCCACTGACATCACCGACCATGAGGTGGTGAAGAAATTGCTGAGATCGCTTGATTCCTCATTTGACACTCTGGCATTGATGATACAAGAACATGCTGATTACAAGTCACTTGATCCCGCTGATATTCTCGAAAGGCTAAATACTCAGGAGTTCCAACTTGATGAAAAGAGAGATCTCTATGGTTCAAGCTATGGTAGAACACGTGCACTAAAGGCCAAGGAAGTATCTGAGTCCGATGAAGACTCTGGTACCAGCCGTGGTGATCCTGAAGAACTAAGCCATGATCTGGCTCTGCTTGTGAAGAAGTTCCAAAAGTTCTCAAGACGTGGTCGCCTTGGAAGACCCTCAAGGAGCAGTGATTCCTCATCCAGTGACTACAAGAGGAGGCTCTGCCACAAATGCAAGAATCCTGGACATTACATTCAAGATTGTCCTCAATGGGAAAAGGAATCAAAGAAGAAGAAATACAAGGATTACAGTTCTGATGATGTGAAGAAAAAGAAGAAATCCACAAAATCCTCATCATCAAAATCCTCAAGGCCTTCATATCACAAGAAGAGCAGCTCCAAGAAGGCCAGGGTATTCATTGGCAAAGAAATGGACTCTCAGGTTGAATCTGAAGAAAATGATGAAGAGGAGTCATCTGAGGAGTCCGAATCCGGAGTGGCGAGCCTAGCTCTCGCTACTGCATTCGTCAGCAAGTCTATCTTCAACACTGAAGAAAATGACCTCACCAACAAAGCTGATGAAGGGGATGATGACTACGCTCCCACCTATTGCTTCATGGAAAAGGGTGCCAAGGTACTCAAATATACCTCATCTGAATCAAGTGAGAATGAATCTGATGAAAACCTTAAGCCTAGCTATTCTAAGCTTGCTAAGATTGCTGTAAAACAACAAAGGGCTTTAGAAAAGGTTCAAAACATGCTAGACAAAAGTAATGATATGTTGGGTGAAGAAATGGATCGCACTAAAGCCTTGACTGAAAATCTTTAGAGATTTCAGACTAGGTTTGACAATCTTCAAAGTCATCATAACACTCTCTTATCCGATCATGAGAAGCTTTCTTATGAATTTCTTCAAAGAAAGCAAGATCTTGAAAAGCTAAGAGTGAGTTATGAAGATCTTTAGAAGGAGCGTGATTCATTACTTGCTCAACATATCAACGCTTCTCAGGAAGAATTTGTTCCTCCATGTTTGAAATGCATTGAACGTGAATCTGCTAATTCTTCACCTGAATGTTCAAATGCTGCTAATGTTTCAAATTCTTCACATGCCTCTGCTATCACTAATTCCTCATCTGAGGACATTGCTAGTATCACTAACGATGCAGGGCTGAAGGAATTGTACACGACAGGCATGCACAAAAGCCTCAAAGGGCATCAGGCTCTTTGTGATGTGCTTAAAAAGCAGATCCTCAACAGGAACCCTAGGAAAGAGGGTATTGCCTTTGAGAGGAAACTCAATGCTGATGGTACATATTGGAAGCCTGAGCAGTACCCCAAAACTACATGGGTTGCTACAAAGGGACCTCCAGTTGATCCATCTAACCTATCTGGATATGCATGTGAATCTCCTCGTTCTGATGACGAGTCATTTGACTCCAACTATAAACTATTCAAAAATCAGAATGGTGAAGTATTTGCTAGATATGTTGGCACTAACTGCAGGAACGGCTCCCCTATGAAGAAAATCTGGGTTCCCAAAAGATGCCTTGAAAATCTTCAAGTGAATGTCATCATGACGCCACCTGTGAAGAATAGGAACCCTCGATCAAATTCTTCATATGGACCAAATTCTTCATATGGATCCAAGTCCTCATACGGACCAAACTCCTCACATGGATCATATTCCTTAAAAGGATCAAAGTCCTCATATGAACATCATCGTACTAACCCGTATGTTTCACAGGGAAGATCTAAGGATTATGGATATGCGCATTATTCTTCAAATTATTATGTCCATAAGTCCTCGAAGAATTTCTCTGCTTACTCTTATGCTTATTCTAACCCCTCTTATGTGAAATGAAATGGACTGGCTTCTATGCCATCCTTCTCGTATGGAGCTCACAGATTGATGAACTCTTTGCCACCCCTTCAGATGTGGGTGGTGAAGAAAAAGAACTAATCTCTTCTGCAGGGTCAGGTCTCCAGACGTACGTAATCGTTTGAAGAATTTGCTGGAGACCTGAGTATGCTTGATAGGACGCAGGCTAATCATGAAGAAATGAACTTTCATTTCTCACGTCCTCACACTGCTTTATCTGTTCTGTTGCTTGATGAAATTGATCTGATGAATTGATGTCATATTCTTCACTGATGAAGTATATGAGTTTGTAAGTTGCACTAATTCATCTGCAGGATGATCAACCCAAAGCCACTGAGTGGGTCCTCGATAGTGGATGTACAAATCACATGACTGGCGACAAGAATCTATTGATGGATGCTCCATTATCTCCGTCGCATATGAAGCATATCATCTTTGCTGACAATGGCAAAAGTCAGGTATTGGGTCTAGGTAAGGTTGCGATCACAAAGGATCGACACATGGACAAAGTCATGCTTGTTGAGTCCTTAGGATACAACCTTATGTCTGTCTCAATGCTTTGTGATCTTGATATGGTTGTTGTCTTTGGCAAGTACTGTTGTGTTGTGGTTATGGAAGTTGACAATTCCAAAGTCTTCGAAGGCTTTAGGAGAGGAGACCTGTATATTGTTGATTTCTCTACAGGACCACAACCAGCCTTGTGCTTACTTGCAAAAGCTTCAGAAGGCTGGCTCTGGCATCGATGACTTGGTCATGCAGGCATGAGGAATTTGCACACGCTTGCGAAGAAGAAGCATGTCATTGGCATCGAGAATGTAAAATTCCTCAAGGATCACCTATGCGGAGCCTGTGAAGCTGGGAAGATGACGAAGGCCAAGCATCCAGCGAAGACTATCATGACCACCACTCGCCCATTTGAATTGCTTCACATGGATCTCTTCGGTCCTAATCTTTATTCTGCTGTTTCAAATGAAGCATCTCAATATGGCTTTGTTATTGTTGATGATTACTCTCGTTACACATGGGTACACCTTGTTACTTACAAACATGAAGTGCAGGAAGTCTTCAAACGATTTTCCTCGTGGGCTTCAACCAACTTTGGTGTGAAGATCAAGCACATCAGAAGTGACAATGGTACTGAGTTCAAGAATTCTGGTCTTTGACTATCTGGATGAACTTGGTATTACTCATGAGTTATCTGCTCCTTATACTCCTCAGCAGAACGGCGTCGTGGAGCGCAAGAACAGGACTCTTGCTGAGATGGCTCGCACTATGCTTGATGAATACAAAATGCCTCGTCGTTTCTGGACTGAGGCAATTGATACTGCGTGTCACATCATCAACAGAGTATATCTTCACAAATTCTTCAAGAAGTCTGCCTATGAACTCCTCACTGATAAGAAACCCAATGTAAGTTATTTCAAAGTCTTCGGTGCTAAATGTTGGATAAGAGATCCTCATCACAACTCAAAATTTGCACCGAAAGCACATGAAGGTTTTATGCTTGGTTACGGAAAGGACTCGCACACCTACAGAGTCTTCAACAACGTTCTTCACAAGGTTGTTGAAACTGTAGATGTCCGGTTCGATGAAACTAATTGCTTGCAAAGAGAGCACCTACCTACTGTGATAGATGAACCAGCACCTGAGGAAACTATCAAGTTCAAGGCTACTGAGGATGTCATTCCTACTGAAGAATCAACTGAAGAATTCATTCCAAAACATGAAGAACATCGAGCGAATGCACCTGAAGAAAATGCTGAAGAAAATGGTGCTGAAGAAAACACTGATCAAATTCTTCAACGGCAACCAGCTCATCCTCGCATTGCAAAAGAAGTGCAAGTTAAAAAGATCATCAATGGCATCAAAGCGCCAGGTCCTCTCACACGCTCAAAAGCTTCACATTTGTCTAACTTTTGTGGGCACTATGCTTTTGTCTCTATTACGGAGCCCACTAAGGTAGATGAAGCATTTCTGGAGCCTGAGTGGATTCAGGCCATGCAAGAAGAATTACATCAGTTCGAGCTCAACAATGTCTGGGAACTGGTCAAACGTCCAGATCCTCGCAAGCACAATATCATTGGCACAAAGTGGATCTACCGCAACAAGCAAGATGAAAATGGCCTTGTGGTGGGGAATAAGGCACGACTTGTAGCTCAAGGCTACACACAGGTTGAAGGAATTGATTTTGTTGAAACTTTTGCACCTGTTGCTAGACTTGAGGCTATTCGCATATTACTTGCTTATGCTAACCATCATGATATCACTTTATATCAAATGGATATGAATAGTGCATTCCTCAATGGTAATCTTGAGGAAGAAGTATATGTTGCTCAACCCCCAGGTTTTGAAGATCCAAAGAATCCTGACGAAGTCTTCAGACTCAACAAGGCCCTCTATGGCCTCAAGCAGGCCCCACGGGCGTGGTATGATACTTTGAAGGAATTCCTCATGACGAAAGGCTTTAAACCCGGTTCACTCGACCCTACTCTTTTCACTAAATCTTATGATGGTGAATTGTTTGTGTGCCAAATATATGTTGATGATAATATCTTTGGCTGTACTGACCAACATTATAGTGATGAATTTGCCTATATGATGAGTGAAGAATACCAAATGTCTATGATGGGAGAGTTGAAATTCTTCTTAGGTCTTCAAATTTGTCAACAACGCAATGGCATATTCATATCTCAGGAGAAATACCTCAAGGATGTACTGAGGAAATTCGGCATGCAAGATTGCAAAGGCATCAAAATTCCTATGCCCACAAATGGCCATCTGTGCACTGATGAAAATGGTATTGACCTCGATCATAAGGTATACCGCTCCATGATTGGTTCTTTATTGTACTTATGTGCATCTAGGCTAGATATAATGCTTAGTGTTTGCATGTGTGCCCGATTTCAAGCTACACCGAAGGAATCACACCATAAGGCTGTGAAGCATATTCTTCGATATCTAGCTCACACACCAACACTTGGATTATGGTACCCCAAGGGCTCGGTTTTTGATCTCATTGGATATTCTGGCTCTGACTATGTTGGTGATCGTGTGGACCGCAAGTCAACATCTGGTACATGTCATTTCCTCGGACGATCTTGGTCTGTTGGTCCTCGAAGAAACAGAACTGCGTATCACTATCTACTGCTGAAGTTGAGTATACCACTGGTTCTTGCTGTGCTCAATTGCTATGGATGAAGCAAACTCTCAAGGACTACGGCGTCAACATGAGGAATGTGCCTCTCTTCTGTGACAATGAGAGTGCCATCAAGATTGTTCACAACCCAGTTCAGCACTCGAAGACAAAGCACATTCAGATTCGTCATCATTTTCTTCGTGATCATGTGTTGAAGGGCGACATTTCTATTGAGCATGTGAAGACTGAAGAACAGCTAGCCGATATCTTCTCAAACCCCTTGGATGAGAATAGATTTAGCAAGTTGCGGTGTGAGCTAAATATCCTAGAATCTTCGAATGTTCTTTGAAAAGGACACTCATCCTAACACTTATGCAAAATTGATGACTTAGATGTGCAACACATGAAGAAACGTTTTTCTTCAATTCAATGAAGAACAACACTCTTGGTGTGAAGAAATTAACGAAGAATTTGATTCTCAGAACCCTACGATAATTGTACGCGGTGTCTGAAATCATCATTCTTATACGGTGGGTCATGCCACCACCAAAAGTTGAAATTCCTCAATTATTCATATTCTTCAACTTTGCATTGTCTTCACTGCTTCCATTGTTTTTCTTCATTGGCTATATATATATAAGTTTATGTCCTCTATAGCATTCACTTATTGCTAATTCTTCAAGTTGGTTTTTCTGCTAAGTGAGTGTGATCGGACCCTTCCCCCTCTATGCTATACTCAACCCAATCTATTCACAAATTCTTCATGTGCGTTCTATTTGAAACTCGTTCAAAATCTTCACTGTGTCCTTGTCAGCTGAAGAAATTGCGAACGGAACTTTAAAACCTATCTTATCGAAATTTTTGGCTTTGCCGCTCAAACCGTTCCGCATCCCACGTTATACTTATCCACTCACCCACGATCTAACACGATCTCCACCTCTCAGTACGTGGGTGACACATGTCAAGCGAATGAGAAGGGTCAGGGGCACGTTCGTCCAATTTCTTCGGGCGAGCAGTTTTTCACCGTGGCTATAAATACCCCTCCGTCCCTTCCTCACTTCTTTTACTCCGCTCGACCTCTCTCTCCAGCTCGAGCTTCTCAAACCCTAGCGCCGCCGCTACTTCATCGCTGCTGGTGAGGAAGAGCTTAACTGCCCCGACCTCGTCGCTGATGTACTCGCGTCGACCGCGGAAATCTTCACTCCGCCGTCGCCATAGCCGTCTTCCTCCGCCAAGTTAGGGCATGGAAGATCTGCACAGACGAACTTCACATCTCCTCACTCCATTTCGTCGTGTTCTTCGTCCAGGGTAATTAAACGTTACTTTTAATGCCCTTGTTGATTCGAATGATTATCTTCAAAATCTTCAAAGGTGTTTTTCTTCATAGCTTCACACACTAAACACCTCACAAGTCATCTGTTCTTGATTCGTTTCTCTAAGCATCATTTTTCTTCAAGATTCCTCAATTGTGTGGATCTTCGATCTATACAACTCTGGAACCTAAGACAAAGAACACTTAGTGAAATTCTTCAAGACTCATCTGGTCAAATTCCTCAAACTTGTTCTTTTTGAAAAACCCTCTGAGAACGCATATGACCTCTCCAAATTCCTCGCAACTATACTCTGTTCACAGGTACACATGTCAGCTGCTAAATCACTAGGTTCTCATCAACTTAACTCATTTGCAGTGTTCCTCGAAGAAAAGTTGCATACTTCTTCAGAGAATTCAATTTTCCAAATTCCTCAACTGAAGAAAATGGCTGAGGGTGAGAAGCCACAGAAGGGAGGAAAGAGGCCTGAGGTCAATACAGTGTTTGAGATCCCTGATGAAATATATGCTGGGTACTGCACACCTACTGAGGAAACCAAGAATGAGCGCAAGGTGCGCATTCAGAAAATAGAAAGGAGATGGGAAAGAGAGTGGAGGGAGTACAGGTATGTAACTCCAAAGTACATGAAGAAATTCGCACTCAATCCTCCATGCCCAAGAGCTCCATTGGCACCTGGCCAAATCGCTGATCCCACCAGCCTCAAGCACGGTGAGGACTATCCTGATGAATGGGCCAAGCACCAAGCCAAGTTGGCTAAGAAAGCCAAAGAAGCAGTGAGGAAATTCAATGAAGACTCTGTTGCTGCTGCTGCCTCTGCTGAGGCCTTTGCTGTCAAGCCAAAGAAGGCTATGTCAAAGAAGCCTGTGCGCAAGCCAAGTGCTTCACCAACAATGCCCTGAAGGCCAAGTTCCTCAGCAATGCCCTCACGGCCAGAATCCTCAAAGCCCTCACGGCCAATTCCTCATGCTGCTCATGTTCCTTCAAAATCCTCAGCTCCTCCGCCAAAGCCCTCAGCTGTTCCGACTAAATCCTCAGCACCTGTGCATCTCGCCTCGTGCCAAAGGACTGCAGGCATCTCCATTGCCTCAGGTGTCTCAGCTAGTTCCTCAGCTACACCAAGTTCCTCAGATGGCCCCTCACTGCTGAAGACAAAGGCCACTGCTGGACGAGGTCCTCGCCCAAGTCCTCAGAAGAAACAAGTCGCTTTCCAAGTGCCGTCTGAAGAAGACGAAGCTGATGATGATGAACCTGTAGAAATCATTAGAGACAGCCAAGTCAGGGCCGCTAGAGCCAAAGGAACAGGTGTTCCACTGCTTTTGGATCCCAAGTTGATCCTCGACTACATTGATGTTTGGCACAAGGACCCCAACACTCCCATGCCTGACTTCAAGCTGACTCTTGGCCAAAGTCACATGTTGACCCACTTCATTCAAGAAGAAAAATGGAAATTTGAGAAGGCCAGGCAGATCAAGAAAGCGCAGTACAAGAAAGACTGCTATCTAAAGAAAAACATTGTCTCTATGACAACTGAAGAACTTCTCACTATTCATACTGAGATCAAGAAACTCAGTGATGACTTTGATGCATATCGCGCTGATTGGCTTGGAGCCAAGGTTCGTTTTGTGAAACTTGCGGATAACTTCACTTCCAATGTTGCAGCCCCAATGCAACAGGAAATTCCTCAGGCTGAAGCATCTGCTCAACCTACTGAAGAAAATGCCAACACCGCTGGTGACAATCAGGCTGCTGAAGAAAATGTGAGTTCCAGGGCTGATGACTGCATTCCAGCCGCTGAAGAAATTGCTAGGGCACCCACTAGTGGTGCGCCTGAAGAAAATGAAGAACTCAGGGCAACTGCATCAGTTGTGCCTGAAGAAAATCAACCAGATTCCTTAGCTGCTCCTGCACCAACTTCAACTCCAATCCTTCCATCTGCATCAGATGTGAAGAAGACCAAGGCTGCAGAGCATGCTGCAGTGAAGAAAAGGAAAGCATCAGCTGCTTCAGATTCTTCAGCTCCGAAGAAGATGAAGCCTATGACAAGTTCATTTGCTAATCCGATTGATGCTGTTCCCATCTCAACCAGGCCATCAAAGGACCTTGTTCCTTTTGATGAAGAATATGTGATCCCTAGCGGATCAGATGAAGAAACTCCTTCTGCTGCTTCATCTGAGCAGATTGATGAAGAAATTGAAGTGGATGTGATCCCTTCAACACCTGTCATCTCCTCGCCCATGCCTCAGTTCACAGCTGAAGAGGCTGGCGTTGAAGAAATGGAAGATGAAGATGTGGACGTTGGCTGCTCCACACCCGTAATCAGTGATGAATTCTGGGACAGTCAACATCCAAACTCTCCAATGTTCACATCGCTGCAGCAAATACCTCAGTCGCCTGCACCAACTGTTCAAATGGGCTCTGAAGAAACTCATCCCACTGCATCTGTCCATGAGGAAATTCCAGCCACTAGCGCTGAAGAAACTGCTGCTGCTGAACAACCAACGACGCAGACTGCCACTGAGGAGGAACCAGAAATTCCTCAGCCTGAAGAGCCTGCGATTGAGATTCCTGAGGTCGTGATGCAACTCACTGACACTCCTCTGCCGAAGCCAAAGGATCCATTCTCACGCAAGCAAAAGTTCAAGGCTGATGATTTCTTCGGCGAGCACGTATTCTTCGAAGATTACAACACATATAACTCTGCTCGCATTAGGAAGAGGCGTTTCTGGACTGCTAGTCAAGCCAATTTCTATTCCTCAGTGCTGTTCAACAAGGAGAAAATCTTCTACCATGAGCATATTCCTCACGTGGATATGAAATCTCTGTCGTGCTTCGCACCAGTCCTCAGTGTTCTTCATGACGCTGGACTGCTAAACTTTTGCTCTGACATCTGCAATTGGAATGAAGAACTAATTCTTCAATTCTATGCAACGCTGCACATCACCAGAGATGCTGAAGATGTGAATTCATGGGTGCTAGACTGGATGTCTGAAAACACTCACTACACTACACCAGCCTCTGAATTGCTTCATGCTCTACCACTCAGTCCTCCCCTTAAAGAAGCTCGCTGCATCTACAGTGAACCTGAGCTCACACATCATTACATGCAGGTGCTGATGAAACCTTTGAAGCTAGGTCAAGCACCAAGAACCAAATTCCTCGTGAAGGAATTGCTGTACGTGCCCAGAACTGTCTATCGTATTCTTACAAGGACAATCAGTCCTATCACCACGACTCATCTGATGAGGAAATTGTTGGCATCATGAAGAATCTGGTATTCAACATCGTTCATGGCATTCCTGTCAATTATCACGATTTCTTCATGAGGACTATGACAAATGTTGCACTGTCTCCGTTTGAGCTGAAGCCTTATGCACCTTGGATTATGAGATTCCTCAGGACAAGGTCTTCACTCAACTACAAAGCTGATTTCCAGAATCACCTCAACTACTTGCCCCCAATTGAAGTCCTCAAGCAGACATATTCCTCAGTTGATGGAAAGGGCAAGACACCAGCTGTAATAGATGAAGGCATTCGTCCATTGGATGGTCAGTTTCGCAAAGCTGCATCTTATTCCACCAATGATGACTCTGCCACACATGACTCTGCCAATGCACCCAAGTCCACTCCTCAAGCCACTGCTCCGCGTGTGATGACTGATCGTGAACTTCTGCTTAGTCTTCACCAGAAGGTGGATCGAAATCACAAATGGGTTAAGCGTCAGTTTGGTTCACTTCTTCACAACATGACTGCCACACACAATGCAGTGAAGAAAAACCATTACTACCTCCATCAAGTCTTCGGTCGCACTTGGGCAATCCTATCACATCTGTATGGTGAAGACGATCTGAAGAAAATGGGTCTCCAAGAAGATTTTGACTGGTCTGCACCTCCACCGAAGAAATTCAAGAAGGTCAAGGTTCATTCTTTGGTGGCTAGCTCATATTCTTCATCGCGCGACACTGATGAACATGAAGACTTGGACGACACTGCGGCAGGCCCTACTACAACAAACAACCCCAACAACGCTGGTGCTCCTTGATCAACTTGATATTCTTCAGGGGCGTTAGTCCTCATATTCAATCCTTTTGGTCATTTGATGACAAAGGGGGATAATTTTGAGTTAGTCTTCAAGCGGGTCTTTCTATATGGGCATTTTTTTGTTAAGTTACAACTATCATTCTTCTGAGACTTTATTGGATCAAGTTGTAAACTTAAACCCGATGGTGCTCTGATAATCTTGATACGTTTTTTCTGCATGCTTATTCCTCATTAATATTATTGCACGCATGCTGAATTACATCAGTCACCATATTTCATCATGCATTTCAAATTCTTCACTGTTATATGTCAAATGCATGTATGAATTACAAGATATGGGGGGAGATCTCCATGATTCAACTCTTCAAGTGTGCATTGCTTCAAAAGCAAATTCCTCACTATGCACATCTTTAGGGGGAGTTCTTCTATATCTTGCAATCAAATTCCTCAATATCAGTAGATACTCTTTATATGTTTATCCCCGTTGAAAACTTAACCTATATTGTCATCAATCACCAAAAAGGGGGAGATTGTAAGTGCATCTAGTGCCCCTTAGTGATTTTGGTGTATTGAAGACTGATAGGTTAAGGGACTAATGCATTTGTGAGTGTACACAGGTCTACAAGTCTATGAGGAGTTTGATATTTACAGAGAAAGTCGACCCCTAAAAATGAAGTTCTTCGACTGAAGACTTTGGATCTCTGAAGACTTTCTGAAGACTTTGAAAGTGAAGAAATTGGTGTGACCATGAAGACTTGGTATTCATTCGAGGAACATGAAGCGTGAATACTTTTGTTTTCGTAGTTTCATTTTCTCTTTCTTGAGTCATAGGAAACACCGTACTGTTAAAGGGGGTCAAGGAAATACTAAGGAAAAATTTCCATGTGATGCTCAACTCAAAATCCTACACCTACCAATCCCTTCGAGTGAAGCCATTGGAAATCTCATACAGTCCAGTCATATTCTTCAGCGATAGAGACGAAGTTCTTCTGGTCTCTGAGGAATTTGTTCTGACTGAGGAGTTAGGAATTCGCCAGTGCGGATTGCCTACACAGTGAGGAACATGATAGCCCTGAGGATTTTGCTACTCAAAATTCCGACCGTTGCTGTGCTATGCGCCAGCTATCCCAAAATATCTATCCACCTAACGGTCATATCATTGAAGGGCATTTATGTCTTATCATGTCGGGCTGCTCCCTAGGCTATAAATAGCCGCCCCCTACAACCACTAGTTGGTTGGCTGCTCCGAGAGAAACTGACACTTGTCATTTGAGAGCAACCCATCCTCCGAGGACTTTGAGCGAAAATCATCAAGTGAGGAAAAACCCAAAACCCAAACACCTACAAACCCCAAGTGATTGAGCATCACTGAAGAGATTGATCCTGCGTGGATCCGACGCTTGTTACCTTTGAAGACTGTGCTTCTTCTAGACGGTTAGGCGTCATGGTCTAGAGCATCCAAGAGGAATTGTGGATCGCCGAGTGACCGAGTTTGTGAAGGTTTGGAAGTCACCTGAAGACTTACCACGAGTGATTGGACGAGGTCTGTGTGACCTTAGTTCAAGGAGAATACGATGAGGACTGGGTGTCCTGAGCTGCGTGTTCAGGACTAGGTGTCCGGGACTGTGTGTCCTCGAGTTTAAATACTCAGCCGCTCCAACCAGACGTACAACTGAGCCAGCAGTTGGAACTGGTCTACCAAATCATTGTCTTCACCAAGCTTACCGGTTCCATTTCCTCAACCCTTTCATTTCCTCATAATTGAGTTGTGTACTTGTTCATATCTGTGTTTGAAGACTTTGACTGAAGACTTTCTCAATTTCCTCAGTTCAATTTTTTCAGTCTGATTGTCTTCATCCTGTGTTATCCTGTGCTTACGCTTCCTCTACTCTGTGCATGTCTTCATTTCATCATGATGACTATGCTTGTATTCAATTATGTTTACTTTTGAGTACTTATTCCGCTGCTAGTAGTTCTTCGCTAAGGAATTTCCTCACCGGCAAATTCCTCTGTGAAGAATTTCATAAAAATCGCCTATTCACCCCCCTCTAGTCGATATAACGCACTTTCAATTGGTATCAGAGCAAGGTACTCCCTTGTTCTGTGTGATTTTGGTTTAACCGCTTGGAGTTTTAGTTATGTCGACCGCAGGTATGATCAAGGTCTCTGCTGGGTGTCCTACCTTCGATGGGACGGACTACCCCTACTGGAAGAATAAGATGCGAATGCATCTTGAAGCAATTGATAATGATCTCTGGTATGTTGTGGAAAATGGTGTTCCCTCAGTCACACCTTCTTTGAATGCTGCAGATGTGAAGAGATTCAAGCAACTCGACTCTCAAGCGAAGAATATCGTATGTGTCCATCTGAGCAAAGGACAGTATGGCAGAGTGAGTGCTTTGGAGACAGCGAAGCTTATCTGGGATAGGTTGTCCAAAGTGAATGAAGGAGTCTCAACTCAGTGTGACTCTCGAGTTGATGTTCTTCGCAATCTCTTCAACCGCTTTAAAAGACTCGACAATGAAAATGTTCAACAAACCTTCGATCGGCTCACCGACATCTCAAATGAGCTTCAAGCACTTGGTGCCACTGACATCACCGACCATGAGGTGGTGAAGAAATTACTAAGATCGCTTGATTCCTCATTTGACACTCTGGCATTGTTGATACAAGAACGTGCTGATTACAAGTCACTTGGGGGCTAATGTATGCAGTTCAGCAAGTTTATCAAGGTTAAACCGGAGCATTAAGTACTTTGAAGACGGTCTTAACAAAAATTTTTAAGTACCGATTCATTTATGATCAAAATGAACCGGTTCTTCGGGACTACAGGTGAAGCTTTGTTTTTATCATTGATTCAGAGGTAAAAGCTTCAGCCTATATTTTACAGTCTACAGGTTATTCTGTTTCTCTCATAATCTGAAGACTTGGGGGCTGAAGGAATACAAGTAAACCGGAAAAAACGTACCTCATACTTCAACTGAAGCTGCTTGACCATCTCGATCTCAGACTCGCGACTGGAGTGTACATGACTGAGATAGCCGGATAAAATGTCACTGGCATTGAGACAGTCATAGTTGGCAACGTCAAAGCGAATCTTCTGCCTCTCCAATGCCTCTTGCTTTGCTGTGCACCGAGGCAGCACCGTTGGGTTCCCCGGCTCAACAAAGAGGCTCCCAGTAATTTGAACATCTTGAGCAGGTGGAGACGGCGGGTCGGTTGAGCTTGACGGTCCAGCTGTAGAAGGATTGACAGTGGCTTCGTCAAAAGACGGCTCCGGAGGATTTGCTTCATTGTCAATAGGCGGGTCTTCTGGAGCGTTAGTTAATGGATAAGGCGGCCTAGCCGGGTCAGATGCCAGCATTGGCGGGTCTTCCGCCAGTTTTTCTGCCTTCGCCTTTTTTGATTTAGCTTGGCCGCTAAGAAAAAATGTTGCAGGATTTTCAGTATAAAGATAAAATTGAACAACCCAAAAGAAAGGAGGATTACTGATTACCCGGGAGCAGTCTTGAAAGCCGGAAATTGGGTTTGCAAAGAGTCGCCAAAGGAACGAGACACCTCCTGAAAGAATAAAAAAGAGTTCACAGGAATACAAGGAGAAGGATCCATTAAAAAGAGTTAAAGACAGAGATAAGTAAACCTCATTCGGACGTTTCTGAGGAGTTTGTTGAAGGACGATAGCCGGTTCATCTTCAATGCTAGTTTCACGACGGCTTTCATGTTGCTGCTTTTTCAAATGAAAGTTGGGATCCAAGTGAGCTAAAGGGTTAGAAAACCTTACTTTACGGATCACTCGTCAAACTTTGTGTCTTGGTAAGGGCTCTAAGTCGGAGGAAATAATAGTTACCTCAGCTTCCCTGGCCTGACTGGCCCCAGTATCATCCTGGTAAGGATCGGTGTCAATAAGATTGTTAAAAAATTGGCCAAGGGAATCAAGGGCTACCTCCGAGTCAGATGTGTCATCAAGTTTCATCAAATCTTCAGCAGTGGTCTTCTTTTTCTTCTTCGATCTCCGTGTCATTTTCTTGGCATTCATGGTGGCGATTTTCGCCTTCTTGGCAGCTTCGTGGTCATATTTCACTTTCCAAAAGTCAGAATTGGCCTACAAAGACAAGAGGAAGGATCAGTGCTAAACAATATAGCTGGGCAGAATACAAAGGAAAAGAGATCAGAATATCCTTACTTCTGGTATCGGGTTAAGTTTATAGAAGGGATTTAACCCAACAATACTGGAGTCTTCATATTTCCCATTCACCAAAAGGTTTGACATTGAGACAATGTCTTCTTCGGTTAGTTGAACCGAGCTATGACGAAGAGAGTCGTCCGGGCGTCCACCATATTCATACATCAATTTTGACCGGCGGCTTAATGGAATAACCCGCCATGAGATCCAGCAGCGGGTCAGATCAACTCTGGTCAAACCGTTCCCCAACAAAGTTTTGATTCTTCTGATGGATGGAAGCAACCTCTTGCGTTCAGCAATAGTAAGTTTATCTGGAAGTGTGAACTTGGAGTCAAGATGATCGGGGCGGTAACCCGGCAGTGGCTTCTCGTTGGTTGGTGAGATGTCCAGACAATAAAACCAAGTTTGGTTCCAGTCCTTTGGGTGACTTGGCAAAACTATGAGAGGGAAGAAAGCACCCTGCCGGCGCTGAATTGAGATGCCTCCAAGCTCTAAGCTAAGGCCGTTGGTGTATTCGTTCTGCCGGTTCAGATAGAAGTATTCTCTAAACAGTTCTACAGTCAGCTCTTGCTGAAGATATACCTCACATAGCACTTGGAAGTTACAAATATTAGATATGGAATTGGGCCCAATGTCCTGGGGATGGAGTTTGAAAAAGTGAAGGACCTCTCTGAAGAACTTTGAACCGGGCGGTGAGAAGCCATGGTTCATGTGGTCAGTAAAGACAATCACCTCACCGTCTTTTGGATTGGGTCATTCTTCTTCCGGGTTAGGAGCACGATAAGACATGACAGTTTTTGAGGGCAGAAACCCAATGAGGAAGAACTCTTTTAAATGATCCTCAATTATGGTTGAGGGGACCCAGTTACAGATGGTGGGTGTCTTTGACGGCATGACGTGCAAGGAACTAAAAAAGAAAAAACAACATGCCGATTCAGCTTTACGGCAAGATTAACAGTTAAAGGATGAAAATGTAAAACAAGTAACAGCGGCTTAACTAAGGGATAATGACATATAAGGAAAAGAAAGCCGGAGCGGTAAGCCGCCATGACTACAGATTCTTTCAGAAAGCGAATCTAGCCAAGTCTTGGCGTAAACAAGTTTCACCAAGCTATCATTATTATTTTGGATCAAATGGCTGTCCCAAAAATAAAAATATTCTAGACCTAAAAATCCAGTATAGATGAGTTCGTCAGCCATAATGAAGCATCTATATAGGAAAAAGGGATCTACTGATATCAAAAATGGACGCAAAAGAACTACCATGCGAGTTATATTTCTTTTTGGATCAGAAGAAGTTGCGGAAGAAGAGCTACAAGAAGATCCATGATGAACAAGCGAAGAACACTGATGAACTCGCAACCCTAATACAGATCTAGATGCGTGAGAAAGAAGGAACTTATGAGATGTAGATCTACTGTGAAGAGTTGCCGCGTCTCTCTGGATGAACTCAGGGTGGTGCAGCGGCCGACGTTGAGGGCAACGGTGAGTGCTACGGCGGCGGCGGAGCTCGAGAAGCAGGGAGGCAGCGACAGGAAGAAGACACAGAGAGAGAGAAGAATGAGGAAGGCATGGGCAAGCTTATTTATAAGGACAAGATGCGAACAGACGGGCGCGAAAATCAAGGGAGAACCAAATAATGGTTATCCAGCTATATAGACGCATCGATTCTCGGGAAGCATTAAAGATAAAAGGTCCGTTGGAGGATGATGTCACAAAAGTTTTTTGTGTTTTCAAAAGATGACGTCACGATGGGTTACAGAGTTTTTCAGACAGAAGAAGATGGATTTCATCTAAATATTGAAGATTGACAAGGAACAAAGTTCAAAGTCAACCTGGGGCCTAATGTTGGGGATATAGCTACCAGGTATGACCCGCCCAGGAGGGGCCGGGTCAACCCCAATGGCGGGTTACGGAAAGAAGCCCAGTAATATTCAAGGTGATAGCGTATTAAGAATTGTAAAAGGCATACGTCCAAAGGTGGCTTAAGGCCCAACATTATAAACCGACTTATGTAGAGAAGGGCATGTAAAAGAAGTCACCGAGCCGGACACGTTTTATGAGCCGGCCGGGACTCTGTAGGCCGCCAGGCGTCAACCCGTGTATATAAGGGGACGACCCGGCGGCGGCTTAGGGCAAGAAAGAACCAGATCGATAACCAAGCCGACGAGTTGAGCCCCTTGGAGATCGAAACCTCAGCAATACCAATCCCAACTAGACGTAGGCTTTTACCTTCATCGTAAGGGGCTGAACTAGTATAAAAACTCTCTCGTGTCCTTTGTCCTGATTAACCCCTTTAAGCTTCCTAGTGCGATGGCCCTACGACTAAGTCCTTCCTCTAGGACATCTGCCGTGTCAATTCCACGACACATCTGAAATTCATGAAACCTGGCATGCTATCATGGAGCGGCATCAACATGCCGTGGTAAAAAAATTGTCACCTTTGCCAGGTTTAATTCGGTTTCCCCAGTTTAATTCGGTTTTTAAATATAGAACACTCATCGCAAACGTTTTAATTAGAACACCCGTATGCAAACCGACAGCTTCCCCAGGAAGCCAAGGGAAAATGTGCCGAGCAGGATTTGTGCAGCTCTTAATCGCAAACGTTTGAGATAGAACACCCGTATGCAAAGTGAGAGCAACGCGGGATTTGTGCATCCCTTCAACGCAAACGTTTTTCTGGATGACACGTGTGCAACCACGTACAAATAATTATTGGGTATGTTGCCATTTGTCAAACTGGAAAGATTTACATTTGTAGATCTAGTAACGTAGCCATTTGTCAATCCTTGTAACACTGCGATTTGTCAAAATATGCAGCTAGAAATCATTAGCACTATCTAATTTTTGCAACTAAAATTTAGTAATTAAGCATAGATTTCATTCATAGATTAAGCAGTCATTCTTAATTTATACAAATAGTTCAACTCAACAGCTGAACCGACCAAACTTCTCCGCAATTGTTGCCAACCACGTACCGAAATAGCTAGTTCAACTATATATACTAGCCAATTTTAAGTATGTTGTACAGTTTGACCACACATCTATAGTCAGATGAACAGAACAAAATAGCCCCTAAATACTACTACTACCACAGAGGGCTTTGTGCTACTTCCAGCAGCCTCTCCTCTGCCGAGCGTGCTCACCCCCTCAGTAGGAGGCAGAGGAGGAGGAGGAGCCTACCGACGAGCTGGACAAATGCAATACGATGGCTGCCGGTGCTGCACGTTCAGCGACGCTCGCCAGCTGGAACGCCCACTGCCGCTCCAGACGATCCCTCCCGAAGCGGCCGGACTGCTCATAGATCTCCTGATTCCTCGCCTCTGCATTCGCGTGTGCTGCGGCCATGGCTGCGGTAAGGCTCTTTGCATGCTCGACGAGGCGCTCCTCCTCCTCCCGTAGGAACTCGATGTAGCGCGCAAGGTCGCTGACGCACGTGCAGGCCTCCACCTCTGTCTCCCGCCTGCGGGCCGCGGCGGCGGAGCGGGTGATAATCCCGGCGGTAGACGGTGGGCTGGCGGCCACGGCGGCCGATGATGGGGTGGTGGACACGACCACCACCTCCCGCCTTCGGGCCGCGGTGGCGGAGCAGGTGATGGCCACGGTGGCCGGAAGTGGGGTGGCGGCCACGACGGCCAGCTCCCGCCTTCGGGCTGCGACGGTGGAGCGGGAGATGGCCCTGGCTTTCGACGGTGGTGTGGCGGCAGCGACGGCCGGCAACAGCTGCCGACGGGCAGCGGCGGCGGAGCGTATGGTGGGTGTTCCGTGCACACCCAACAGGGAAGCCACGCGTAATACACTACGCTGGGGACTGCGCCGCCGCCGCGGTGGAGCCTCCCAGCTAGAGCTGTCCTCTGATGATGGCAGAGTGGCTAAGTAACAACGACGAACCTGTGCCATTGGCGATTGTGGGAGAAGTAGACGAGATAAGCTACATGGAGGGAGAGGAAAATGCGACGCAAGACTCGCCGGCCGTGAGGGTTTTTATAGCAGGCCGGTAAGCATTGCGATTTTGGGGGATTTCACTGAGTCAGCTGGGAATCTTGCGCGGGAACCTGCAAGGTTGTACGGGAACAGGCTCACCGACGATTCATTGGCGCCACCGTTTGGCCAAAAGAACGCCCTCGTGCGCTGCACAAGCTTGCGCTGTAAGCCGTCTGCGGCAGCGGGGTGACTAGACGTGCGAGAGGACACGCTTAATAAAAAAACATTCGCGATTACCTACTATACCCCCGTCCTGGTTTATACTTGTACAAATGCCCATGCGTTGCATCGGGCAAAAAATATCGTAATGCCTGCTCCGCGGGCCACTACGGGAGCTATGCTTTAGGTTGAGGTACGAGTCTGCTTTTCAACCGCCTCCACATGAAAACTTAGATCGCCTCTTCTCGTCTCGCCATCGGGCAAAGCTCGCGCAGCTCCGTCGGTGGCTCTTTTCTGGCGCCGTTGCCGGGGAGGTGAGTGCTTTAAAGTATATATTTAGATCTTGCAATCGAATCTTTTAGTTTCTTGTTTTATTACTAGTTTATTTTATAAAAGAAAACTATTAAAAAATGGAGTTTAGTTTACCTCATACGCTTCATCTTTTTAATATCTTTCATGAGTATGATGGGAAGGAAAATTGTGCCAAAGTGTTAGAAGAAGAATGCATTAAAATGTTTGGCACTAAATATTTGAATGATGAGCAAGATTGCAATGTTGTTAGTATGAATTCCTTGAATATCCATGATGCTAATGATATGCAAAGCCACAAGCTTGGGGAAGCTATGTTTGATGAAGACGATATTTTTTGTCCCCCAAGTTTTGATGAGCAAATTTATTATGATGAAAGCATGCCTCCTATTTATGAAAGTGGATTTGGAGAGGTCATGACTTTATTTTGTGATGAATCCACTATTCCGGAAGAGGTTTCAATTGATTATGAGAACAAAGTTGCTATCTATGATGATTATTGTGATGACTTGTATGCTATAAAGAATAATGATATCCATGAAACTTGTCATCATGATTTTAGTTTTCAATTGGATTATGCCTCACATGATAATTATTTTGTTGAGTTTGCTCCCACTATTATTCATGAGAAGAATTTTGCTTGTGTGGAGAGTAATAAAATTTCTATGCTTGTAGATCATGAAAAGAATGCTTTAGGTGCTGGTTATATTGTTGAATTCATTCGTGATGCTACTGAAAATTATTATGAGGGAGGAATATATTCTTGTAGGAATTGCAATAATATCAAGTTTCCTCTCTATGTGCTTAAAGTTTTGAAGTTATGCTTGTTTTACCTTCCTATGCAAGTTGATTCTTATTTCCATAAGTTGTTTTCTCACAAAATCCGTATGCATAGGAAGTGGGTTAGACTTAAATGTGCTAGTCATATTCTTCATGATGCTCTCTTTATGTTTCAATTCTTATCCTTTATGTGAGCATCATTGAAATCATCATGCCTAGCTAGGGGCGTTAAACGATAGTGCTTGTTGGGAAGCAAGCCAATTTTATTTTTGTTCCTTGCTTTTTGTTCCTTTTTAGTAATAAATAATTCATCTAGCCTCTGTTTAGATGTGGTTTTATGTGTTTAATTAGTGTTTGTGCCAAGTAGAACCTTTGGGAAGACTTGGGGAAAGTCTTGTTGATCTTGCTGTAAAAAACAGAAACTTTAGCGCTGACGAGAATTGCTGCCATTTTTATTTGGAAAGTGCTATTTAGTTAATTCTTTTTGTATATGATTAATAGATAAATTCCTCACGTCCAGAAATTTATTTGAGAATTTTATGAGTTCCAGAAGTATACGTTTTATTCAGATTTCTACAGACTGTTCTGTTTTTGACAGATTCTGTTTTTCGTGTGTTGTTTGCTTATTTTGATGAATCTATGGATAGTAAAATAGTTTATAAACCATATAGAAGTTGGAATACAGTAGATATTACACCAATATAAATAAATAATGAGTTCATTACAGTACCTTGAAGTGGTGTTTTGTTTTCTTTCGCTAATGGAGCTTACGAGTTTTCTGTTAAGTTTTGTGTTGTGAAGTTTTCAAGTTTTGGGTAAAGATTCGATGGACTATGGAATAAGGTGTGGCAAGAGCCTAAGCTTGGGGATGCCCAAGGCACCCCAAGGTAATATTCAAGGACAACCAAAATCCTAAGCTTGGGGATGCCTCCCCTCTTTCGTTTTCGTTCATCGGTAACTTTACTTGGAGCTATATTTTTATTTACCACATGATATGTGTTTTGCTTGGAGCGTCATTTTATTTTATTTAGTTTTGCTTGCTGTTTGAATAAAATACCAAGATCTGAAATTCTTAAATGTTAGAGAGTCTTCACATAGTTGCATAATTATTCGACTACTCATTGAGCTTCACTTATATCTTTCGGAGTAGTTTGTTGTTGCTCTAGTTCTTCACTTATATCTTTTTAGAGCACGGTGGTGGTTTTATTTTGTAGAAATAGATGAACTCTCATGCTTCACTTATATTATTTTGAGAGTCCTAAACAGTATGGTAATTTTCTTTGGTTATGAATTTAGTCCTAATATGATGGACATCGAAGATGGATATAATAAAAACTATCATATAAAGTGCATTGAATACTATGAGAAGTTTGATACTTGATAATTGTTTTGAGATATGGAGATGGTGATATTAGAGTCATGCTAGTTGAGTAGTTGTGAATTTGAGAAATACTTGTGTTGAAGTTTGTGATTCTCGTAGCATGCACGTATGGTGAACCGTTATGTGATGAAGTCGGAGCATGATTTATTTATTGATTGTCTTCCTTATGAGTGGCGGTCGGGGATGAGCGATGGTATTTTCCTACCAATCTATCCCCCTAGGAGCATGCGCGTAGTACTTTGTTTCGATAACAAATAGATTTTTGCAATAAGTATGTGAGTTCTTCATGACTAATGTTGAGTCCATGGATTATACGCACTCTCACCCTTCCACCGTTGCTAGCCTCTCTAATACCGCGCAACTTTCACCGGTACCATAAACCCACCATATATCTTCCTCAAAACAGCCACCATACCTACCTATTATGGCATTTCCATAGCCATTCCGAGATATATTGCCATGCAACATTCCACCGTTCCGTCTATTATGACACGCTTCATCATTGTCATATTGCTTTGCATGATCATGTAGTTGACATCGTATTTGTGGCAAAGCCACCGTTCATACTTCTTTCATACATGTCACTCATGCATCATTGCACATCCCGGTACACCGCCGGAGGCATTCATATAGAGTCATATCTTGTTCTAAGTATCGAGTTGTAATTCTTGAGTTGTAAGTAAATAAAAGTGTGATGATCATCATTATTAGAGCATTGTCCCAATGAGGAAAGGATGATGGAGACTATGATTCCCCCACAAGTAGGGATGAGACTCCGGACGAAAATAAATAAATAAAAGAGGCCAAAGAAGCCCAAATAAAAAAGAGAGAAAAGAGGCCATAAAAAAAGAGAAGGCCCAAATAAAAAAATGAGAGGAAAATAGAGAAGGGGCAATGCTACTATCCTTTTACCACACTTGTGCTTCAAAGTAGCATCATGATCTTCATGATAGAGAGTCTCCTATGTTCTCACTTTCATATACTAGTGGGAATCTTTCATTATAGAACTTGGCTTGTATATTCCAATGATGGGCTTCCTCAAAATGCCCTAGGTCTTCGTGAGCAAGCAAGTTGGATGCACACCCACTTAGTTTCTTTTTGAGCTTTCATACACTTATAGCTCTAGTGCATCCGTTGCATGGCAATCCCTACTCACTCACATTGATATCTATTGATGGGCATCTCCATATCCCGTTGATACGCCTAGTTGATGTGAGATTATCTTCTCCTTTTTGTCTTCTCCACAACCACCATTCTATTCCACCTATAGTGCTATGTCCATGGCTCACGCTCATGTATTGCGTGAAGATTGAAAAAGTTTGAGAACATCAAAAGTATGAAACAATTGCTTGGCTTGTCATCGGGGTTGTGCATGATTTAAATATTTTGTGTGGTGAAGATAGAGCATAGCCAGACTATATGATTTTGTAGGGATAGCTTTCTTTGGCCATGTTATTTTGAGAAGACATAATTGCTTTATTAGTATGCTTGAAGTATTATTATTTTCTATGCCAATATTAAACTTTTGTCTTGAATCTTATGGATCTGAATATTCTTGCCACAATAAAGAAGATTATATTGATAAATATGTTAGGTAGCATTCGACATCAAAAATTCTATTTTTATCGTTTACCTACTCGAGGACGAGCAGGAATTAAGCTTGGGGATGCTGATATGTCTCCAACGTATCTATAATTTTTGATTATTCCATGCTATTATATTATCAACCTTGGATGTTTTATATGCATTTATATGCTATTTTATATGATTTTTGGGACTAACCTATTAACCTAGAGCCCAGTGCCAGTTTCTATTTTTTCCCCTTGTTTTAGAGTATCGCAGAAAAGGAAAATCAAATGGAGTCCAATTGACCTGAAACTTCACGGAACTTATTTTTGGAAGGAAAGCAACACGGGAGACTTGGAGTCCACGTAAGGGAGGCAACGAGGAAGCCATGAGGCAGGGGGGCGCGCCCATCCCCCTGGGCGCACCCTCCACCCTCGTGGGCCCCTCGTGGCTCCCCTGACGTACTTCTTCCGCCTATATATCTTCATATACCCTAAAACGATCGGGGAGCACAATAGATCGGGAGTTCCGCCGCCAGAAGCCTCCGTAGCCACCGAAAACCAATCTAGACCCGTTCCGGCACCCTGCGGCCGGAGGGGGAATCCTTCTCCGGTGGCCATCTTCATCATCCCGGTGCTCTCCATGACGAGGAGGGAGTAGTTCTCCCTCGGGGCTGAGGGTATGTACCAGTAGCTATGTGTTTGATCTCTCTCTCTCTCTCGTGTTCTTGAGGTGATACGATCTTGATGTATCGTGAGCTTTACTATTATATTTGGATCCTATGATGTTCTTCCCCCCTCTACTCTCTTGTAATGGATTGAGTTTCCCCTTTGAAGTTATATTATTGGATTGAGTCTTTAAAGATTTGAGAACACTTGATGCATGTCTTGCCGTTCGTATCTGTGGTGACAATGGTATACCACGTGATTCACTTGATGTATGTTTTGGTGATCAACTTGCGGGTTCCGCCCATGAACCTATGCATAGGGGTTGGCACACGTTTTCGTCATGATTCTTCGGTAGGAACTTTGGGGCACTCCTTGAGGTTCTATGTGTTGGTTTAATAGACGAATCTGAGATTGTGTGATGCATATCATATAATCATACCCACGGATACCTGAGGTGAGATTGGAGTATCTAGGTGACATTAGGGTTTTGGTTGATTTGTGTCTTAAGGTGTTATTCTAGTACACACTCTAGGGCTGTCTGTGACACTTATAGGAATATCCCAACGGATTGATTGGAAAGAATAACTTTGAGGTGGTTTCGTACCCTACCATAATCTCTTCGTTCGTTCTCCGCTATTAGTGACTTTGGAGTGACTCTTTGTTGCATGTTGAGGGATAATTATATGATCCAATTATGTTATTATTGTTGAGGGAACTTGCACTAGTGAAAGTATGAACCCTAGGCCTTGTTTCAACGCATTGCAATACCATTTGTGCTCACTTTTATCATTAGTTACCTTGTTGTTTTTATATTTTCAGATTACAAAAACCTTTATCTACCATCCATATACCACTTGTATCACCATCTCTTCGCCGAACTAGTGCACCTATACAATTTACCATTGTATTGGGTGTGTTGGGGACACAAGAGACTCTTTGTTATTTGGTTGCAGGGTTGCTTGGGAGAGACCATCTTCATCCTACGCCTCCTACGGATTGATAAACCTTAGGTCATCCACTTGAGGAAAATTTGCTACTGTCCTACAAACCTCTGCGCTTGGAGGCCCAACAGCGTCTACAAGAAGAAGGTTGTGTAGTAGACATCAGTGGCAGGGAGGTCCTTCAGTGATGTGGTGCACGCCCTAGTGGGGCGAACGATATGGCGGGAGGGCTAGCTGTTACGTGTGCATTGATGGCTGGTCTGGGCTGGCAGCTCAGCTCCGATGCATTGGCAATCTTTGATGGTGTCCCTTAGCCTGGTCATTGGAGAAGGGGGTTGCACGACGGGATCCTCGATGGCGACATGTTTTCGGTTGTCTTAGGGTTTTGGATAGGGAAACGAGACAACGGTGCCGCCCAAAGGCACCATTGAGCTATGCTCACAACGCGACGCCGATGGATTCAGGAGGAAGAGTTCGGCTCTCCTAAGGATTTGAATGAAATTTTCTTTTTCTGTATGGGTGAGTTTGTAAGGACATGTGTTACTTAATATTCGGCCTTAGGACTTTCCACAGAACAAAAACAAAAAGAATTCCATACAATGTAGTGTGGATGTGAAGAAGACACCCTAACATCCTTCAGCAGTGCCTACTTCAGCTCCACAGTGCTATCGGATGGAAGAGTAGTTGTGCATGGAATAGTCTTTGAGCGGGAGAAACATACATTGTGATAGTTACATACTCAGCGAGAGTTTAATAATTAATGTAGAGTAACTAAATTACCGTGAATTCAAATTTCATAAGATCTATATGCTTCATACAAAATTTAGAAATGTAACTGATTTTTAATAGTAACAAAAATAGGTCAAAAAATAGACACATATACTATCAGAACTTTTAAGGAAAATAAACTTGAGGTAGTAGTATATAAGCATATTTGGTCACTACTTTATTTTTTCTTGGCGGACTACAAATAAACGTATAACAAGTTTAGAAATAGGAATGAAATGTTTACAAAGTGTGGATATATATATATATGTGAAAAGAGAAGTCCGTAAGGTTTGTAGTTGCAAGGCTGCTTGCGTGATATAGCTGACAATACATAGTCCGTGAGTTTCAGCTCGTTAAGTAAAGGAGATTATATATATCATATTGACTTGAGATGACTTTTAATTGGAGAACTGCAGATAGAAAGCATGTCCTGCCACTGTAGGTGCTATAATTGGTAAAGAAAGTTATGTAATCCTTATAGTATCTTACGTAAAACACCCGAGGGGCAAATTAAATGCATGAAAAAAAATGATATTTAAATCGAACCAAAAGGAGATACTAATATAAGTTAATGGATTCCTGATCGCATCATATATGCATTTTCCCCATAGTTTGCCAGCACCATTTGCCCATACACCAAAATAAAGCTTCCACCTTCCAAAATCACATGCCTAGTGCTAATAACTTCCTAACGGCGGAATGTAAGGGCAGCGGATAAATAAAACCGGATCAAGTGCAAGAGCTGTGGCGTCTCAGACCTTGCATTACTGGCGCTCATAGCCCTCCAACACCTCGCTCATGACTGCTTCCCTTGATTGCCTCCGTCCATGTGCACAAAGCCCTCCACCGAGAAAACACCTTGCACTTCATTTAAACATGGATCTACGAACTTTGCACAATATACATTGCCTGGCTATGTAATTACAGTCCAAAATATATGCAGTTAGTTTAATTACATATGGTTTGTCATAACTACATTGTGTTGAGCACACAGAAACAACTTTAGTCCATCTAATCATACTTACAAAGCATGGCAACCCATCTCCCAGCTTACAGTCCTCTGAATCTCAAAAACATGTACCTGCTCTGAACTTTTGGACATTGACTCCGCTGCTCTCAATTTGCAACTGCTTTTCACATTCAGATTTCAGGCAATCGGAAACGGAGTGGAGGGAGCAGAATTTTCACAGAAAATACGACGGCTAGAATAGAATAATCTTTCCATCTCTCTTAGTATGCACGCACATATACACAAGCAAGCAAATTGAACTGCAAAACTAAAACAAAATCTGCAAAGTTTGTGAGGGATTAAATTTTGCTATGCTGCAGTTCAGTGTTTACTCTAAAATTTCTTTAGTAAATAAAAATTCAGAGTTTACAAATATTGAGTGGGTGTACTAGATGCAGAGTAGCAACACTATTTAGTCTCAGAAGGCAAAAATATTGAACATAATAACAGAAGTGTAGCATCTATGAATCTAGTGGAAGCACTACAGACTTGAATCAACTCTGACTTGAATCAACTTTCTAAACTCTGAAGAAAGCAGATAGAACATAACTGAAACTTTGCTAAAAACTTTCTCGATGCTTATGTACTGAATAAAAGAACAACTTCACACTTGGGTGGCAGAGAGAAACAGGGGCTACCCTTGATTTCATGGGCCAGGTTAATGATTTGGCTCAAGGGGCTACATACCTCTGCTGTAGCCGTTGTTGTCGATAATGGACAGTTTGATGGATGTTCTTCTACCTCCGGCAAACTCAAAGGCGACATGATGCTTTTCTGGTCCAAGTACTCTGGGATTTTATGGATTTACTGGTCCAAGCACGCAAACCTGATGGAGGTTCCCGCCGAGGACCTTCCTTCTCATAGGAGCGAAATCCAACCCGGGTCGGATACTCCCTTGATTTGTGTTGGAGAAGGACACAGTTACGAATTCAATCCAGATCACACACGGGAGCAGGTTGTCGGAGATTGAGAAGCTTACGTTGGTGGAGACGGCACACCGTGAAACAAAAAACTGTAGATTATATCAATAAGGACTAAAAAATACAAAGAAATTGTCAACTTTCATTGTCTGCGGGGACAGTGCCTGGGCGAGGTTACCTTGGTGCTCCCCCTATTTTGTACTTAACTTTTCACCCCAAAAATGATCTGCATCCCTATACTTACGGTCATACAATCGACAACATCATAGAAAATTGAACGCCAAAAAGAAATTGACCGCTACGTTCCCTGAGCTGAACTGCACCAGGGTAACGCCCTATTTCCTCCGGCGAACTGCATGGGATAGGTGTAGAACCTCCTGCCCACACCAAGTAAATTGCATGCCGCATGCATCCGCACTACAACGTCGCATGGACAAAATGAAACCCCCATGCGCCAGGAAACAACACGCCGTCCTCCTATCATGTGCCTGCGAACTGCACCGACGACCCAACTAACCTACTTGGAGATTGACATGCGCTGCTCGTCGTCAGTGCAGAACAACAATTAGAGGAGCAGCGGAGAGTGGATCCTGGGCCGGCCAGCGGGCTCACCAGAGACTAACAGGTGATGAATCTGGCCGGAGGAAGCAGATCGGGGAAGATCGGCGCCTCCCGCAGCTCCAGCCTACCTCCTTCACGATGCCCCGCCCGCACTCAAGCTCCTGGGGCCTCGCCGTTTTGCAGGATGGGGAGGCCGGTGGCCGCGGCTGGTGGCGTCCGGGGAAGAAGGAGATCTCCGGATCCGGCCTGGGGTGGTTGGATGCGGCCAGACGTAGTTGATACGTCTCCAACGTATCTATAATTTTTGATTGTTCCTGTAAGTGCATCTAGTGCCACCCCTAGTTGGTTTTGGAGTATTGACGACAAACCTAGTTGAGGGACTAATGTGTTTGTGAGAATTGCAGGATAACACAGGTAGAAGTCCCTCATTGATTCGGTTTTCCTACCAGAGATGACCCCTAAAAATGTAAGAAGACATTGAAGACTAAGGTGGTATGTGAAGACATTCACATTGAAGACTATGACAAGAGAAGACATCGTATGAAGACTATGGAGCGCGAAGACTTAGTTCTTTCGTAGTTCTTTTTCTTCTTTGTTGAGTCATAGGAACCACCGTACTGTTAAGTGGGGTCCAAGAGAACCAGTCAGAATGACTGAAGTGATGCTTAACCAAAATCCTATGTCTTCGAGTGAAGACTATGAGAGCAAATCTTGTCCAGAGTTGGATAAGTCAGCTTTGCTTGTAGCCCAAGTAAATTTGCCATGTGTGTTTGAAATCTGACCGTTGGAACACGTGTTAGTTCCTTAGTGACCCAGGGTCATTTCGGACAAATCAGGTCGGGTTGCCTAGTGGCTATAAATAGCCCACCCCCTACAACCATAAATGGTTGGCTGCTCAGAGTTAAAGCACTACTTTTGTCGTTTGAGAGCAACCCACCTCGAAGCCTTTGAGAGAGAATTCCTTGCGAGGATAAAGCCCTAAACACCCAGAGCCAAAGAGTGTTAAGCATCACTTAAGTCTTCCTGTCTGTGTGATCTGAAGACTTATTACACTTGAGGACTGTGAATCCTCCAGCCGGTTAGGCGTTGCGTTCTGAGCATCCAAGAGTCATTGTGGATCGCCGGTGAACGAAGTCTGTGAAGGTTTGGAAGTCTACCTTGAAGACTTACCAGAGTGATTGGGCGAGGTCTGTGTGACCTTAGCTCAAGGGGAATATGGTGAGGACTAAGTGTCCTGAGCTGCATGTTCAGGACTAGGTGTCCGGGACTGCGTGTCCTCAGGTTTAAATACCTATCCGCCCTAAACAGACGTACAACTGTCACCGCAGTTGGAACTGGTCTACCAAACCTTTGTCTTCATCACGCACACTGGTTCTATCCTTTCCATCTCTTTATTTACAGTCGGCTCTTGTGAAGTCAGTGCCTATTTGCATTATCCATTTATCTTCCCTGTGTACCTGATCTTTACTGCCTAGCTGCTATTAGTCATTGTGCTTTCACTTCATTGAATACTTGACTATGGTCTGCCTAGTGTAGTCTACCTTCCGCTGCATGGTAATAGGTTCATTTCTATCATTTGTCTTCGAAACTTCCATGTTTTGAAGACTTTCATAAAAATTGCCTATTCACCCCCCTAGTCGATATAACACACTTTCAATTGGTATCAGAGCAAGGTACTCCCTTGTTCTGTGTGATTTTGGTTTAACCGCCTGGAGTTTTAGTTGTGTCGACCACAGGAATGGAGACTGTGTCATGCCCCATCTTTGACGGTCACGAGTATCCCAAGTGGAAGGCCATGATGAAGAAGCGCCTCATGGCGACAAACAGTGAGCTGTGGACCGTCACTGAGATTGGTCTGACCGATCTGTGCAAGATGGCGGAAGCTGATGACATTCGCAAGTACACTCTTCTCAACCTCACGGCGAAGGATGTCATCTGCTCTTGTCTGTCTCAAAATCAGTTTAGGAATATCATGCATCTCGATCATGCGAAGCTTATCTGGGACCGTCTCTCTGAGGTCTATGAAGGTCATCGAACTCGTCATGATCCTTGGTTTGAGGACTTTAAGGAATCTCTCAAAGCAATGACATCCGAACCAGAATCATCATCTTCTACATCATGCCTTATGGCAAAAGATGCTAAGGTAATTGAATGCTATCTATCTGAATCCAGTGATGATGAATCTGGTGATGAATTTGGACCCAGCTATGCAAAACTTGCTTCCCTTGCCACTAAACAACAGAAAGCTCTGGAACATATTCAAAAACTGTTAGACAAAAGCGATGACCTGTTGGATGCTGAAATGACTCGATCTCAGTCCTTAATTAAAGACATAAAAAATCTTCATGTTAAGTATGAGGAACTTGAAAGTCGTCATGAAACGCTCTCAACAACTCATGAAAAGCTTTCCTATGATTATCTTCAAAGGAAGCAAGAACTCAAGAAATTGAGAGCGACTCATGAAGATCTTCAAAAGGAAAACGAGTCACTTCACGCCGAACAGATCAGTCCCGCTCAGGAAGGATTTGAACCACCATGTCTTAAATGCATTGAGCGTGATAACGCTACTTCTATTGCTGAATGTTCTACTGCTACTACTATTGCAATATCTTCAACTGTTGATGTGGTAACTAACCCCTATGCTGAGGATACCACTGCTATTGCTGATGAGAATGCTAGATTGAAGACACTACTTGAAACAGGGATGTACAAAAGTCTCAAAGGGCATCAGACACTATGTGATGTCCTCAAAAGGCAGATCCTGAACCGAAACCCTAGGAAAGAGGGTGTTGGGTTCGAAAGGAAAATGAATGCTGATGGCTCTTACTGGAAACCTGAGCAGTACCCCAAAACCACATGGGTTGCTGCAAAGGAACCTTCAGTGGATCCATCCACCATATCTGGCTTCACTTGTGCTAATCCCATTGTTATTGATGAATCCTTTGATGCAAACTATAAACTGTTTAAGAATCAGAATGGTGAAGTGTTTGCCAGGTATATTGGTACTAACTGCAAGAATGGACTGCCTATGAAGAAGATCTGGGTGCCGAAAAGGTGTTTGGAGAATCTTCCTGTGAATGTCATCATGACACCACAGGGAAACCATACTCAGGCATGTGAATATGAGCGCGTTTCATCAAACCGCCATGTTCATAAGACCAAGAACTATTCTGCTTATTCTTATGAGTACTATTGTCCACCTGCAAGATTTTTTGCTCGGGCTCCAAAGCCAAAGTTCTCAGATGATGCACTTAGACTCATTGCTTCGAAGCCACCCTTGAAGATGTGGGTGGCTAAGAAAGCTTAACTCTCTTTTGCAGGAAAAGGTCTCCAGCCGAAAACCAAAATCGTCTGACGCTATTGCTGGGGACCTTAAACATCTTGTAGGGCGCAAGATCAAATGCCCAAATGGTCTTATTATGTATTTTGTTTCTGAGTCGCTTGCTACTTACCCTATCAGTCCTAACCGTGATCTAAGCTTTCATAATCCACTTGCTCGTCAAATGTTTATACTTCACAATTCTCTTCGTGAAGCCTATCCCCCTAACTGCACTGTAGGGTACGACACCAGCAGCTTCAGAATGGATTATTGATAGTGGGTGTACCAATCACATGACTGGCAAGCGAAGCCTTCTCATGGACTCAACCTTATGTCCATCTGACAAAAGTCACATCACATTTGCTGACACTGGTAAAAGCAAGGTATTGGGTCTAGGTAGAGTTCCAATCTCAAAAGATCAACACATGGATAAAGTCATGCTTGTTGAATCCCTTGGTTTCAACTTAATGTCTGTCTCAATGCTTTGCGATTTAAACATGATTGTGATATTTGGAAAATATCGTTGCCTTGTTCTAATGGAATATGACAAGTCTCTAGTGTTTGAAGGGCATCGGAAAGATGATTTGTACATGGTAGATTTCTCAGCAGGACCACAACTTGCCGTATGTCTTCTAGCAAAAGCTTCTGAATGCTGGCTCTGGCATCGGAGGCTAGGGCATGCTGGCATGAGGAACCTCCACACCCTTGCAAGGAAGAAGCATGTCATAGGCATCGAGGGCGTCAAGTTCAAGAAGGATCACTTATGCGGTGCCTGTGAAGTAGGAAAGATGACGAGGGCCAAGCATCCCTCGAAGACAATCATGACAACGACTCAAACCTTCGAGCTGCTCCACATGGATCTTTTCGGTCCCACTCATTACTCAACTGTTACTACTACTGCTTGTCTCTATGGCTTTGTCATTGTTGATGATTATTCAAGATATACTTGGGTGCATATAATCCTCTACAAGACTGAAGTGCAGGATGTCTTCAGACGCTTCGCCAATCGAGCAATGAACAACTATGGCGCCAAGATAAAGCACATCAGAAGTGACAATGGCATTGAATTCAAGAACATTGGCCTAGATACATATCTTGATACCTTAGGCATCACACATGAATTCTCAGCTCCGTACACGCCACAGCAGAATGGCGTCGTCGAACGCAAGAACAGAACACTTATTGAGATGGCCCGGACGATGCTTGATGAATACAAGACTCCAAGAAAATTCTGGCCGGAAGCCATTGATACTGCATGCCATATCATCAACCGTGTTTATCTTCACAAGCTTCTGAACAAGACATCCTATGAGCTCCTTACTGGCAAGAAGCCAAATGTCAGTTACTTCAGAGTATTAGGCGCCAGGTGCTGGATCAAGGATCCACATCACACTTCAAAATTTGCACCAAAAGCACATGAGGGTTTTATGCTTGGATATGGAAAGGATTTGCACTCCTACAGAGTTTTCAACCTTTTTCACTATAAAATGGTTGAAACAGTGGATGTGCGGTTTGATGAGATGAACGGCTCACAAAGAGAGCACCTGCCAAATGTGCTAGATGAAGTTCCATCCAGTGAATCAATCAAACTTATGGGAACTGGAGAAATCATACCATCTGAAGCTCAGCCTGAAGAGGAACTTATCATCTCCGCACCTGAGTTACCTGAAGACAATGATCAAACTGAAGACAATGCTCAGCCTGAAGACAATCCTTCTCATGATGACAATGATCAACAAGAGCAAAATCTTCGTCATGTACATCCTCGTGTTGCATATGAAGTACAGATTGAGAAAATAATTGATAGCATCAATGCACCAGGTCCACTCACTCGTTTAAGGGCAACACAACTAGCAAATTTCTGTGGGCACTTCGCATTCGTCTCAATATCTGAACCCAAGAAAGTTGAAGAAGCCCTCATGGAACCTGAATGGATTCAAGCTATGCAAGAAGAGCTTCAACAGTTTGAGCTGAATAATGTATGGGAACTGGTTAAGCATCCTGATCCTCGCAAGCACAATATAATAGGCACAAAATGGATATATCGCAACAAGCAAGATGAGCATGGTCAAGTTGTTAGAAACAAAGCTCGTCTCGTTGCTCAAGGGTACACTCAAGTTGAAGGGATTGACTTCGATGAAACATTTGCTCCCGTGGCTAGACTTGAAGCCATACGCATACTGCTGGCCTATGCAAATCATCATAACATTCTTTTGTATCAGATGGATGTGAAGAGCGCCTTTATCAATGGCAAGATTGAAGAAGAAGTGTATGTTGCACAACCGCCTGGCTTTGAAGATCCAAAACATCCTGACATGGTGTACAAGCTCAACAAGGCACTGTACGGCCTCAAACAAGCCCCTCGGGCTTGGTATGACACACTCAAATACTTCCTGAAGAGCAAAGGCTTCAAACCTGGTTCCCTCGACCCCACTCTCTTCACGAAGACATATGATGGTGAACTGTTTGTGTGCCAAATATATGTGGATGATATTATCTTCGGCTGCACCAATCAGAAATACACTGACGAGTTTGGATATATGATGCAAGAGCAATATCAGATGTCCATGATGGCTGAGCTGAAGTTCTTCCTTGGTCTTCAAATACATCAGCAACGCAACGGCATCTTCATATCTCAAGAGAAGTATCTCAAAGATTGCCTGAAGAAATTTGGGATGCAAGACTGCAAAGGCTTCACAACTCCAATGCCAGCCAAACATCATCTGGGTCCCGACGACAATGGTAAAGAGTTCAATCAAAAGGTATACCGCTCCATGATTGGTTCTTTACTTTATCTATGTGCATCTAGGCCAGATATTATGCTTAGTGTTTGCATGTGTGCTCGATTCCAAGCGGCACCAAAGGAATCGCATCACTTAGCTGTGAAGCGAATTCTTTGATATTTGGCTCACACCCCAACATTAGGATTATGGTATCCAAAGGGCTCAGAGTATGATCTGGTTGGATTCTCGGATGCTGATTATGCTGGTGACAAGGTGGATCGCAAGTCTACATCAGGCACATGTCATTTTCTGGGACGATCACTTGTATGTTGGTCTTCAAAGAAACAGAACTATGTATCTCTCTCCACTGCTGAATCTGAATACATTGCTGCTGGATCTTGCTGCGCTCAGCTTCTATGAATGAAGCAAACACTCAAAGACTATGGCATTCATCTGAAGCAAGTGCCACTCTACTGCGACAACGAAAGCGCCATCAAGATTGCCAACAATCCAGTTCAGCACTCGAAGACAAAGCACATTGAAATTCGTCATCACTTTCTCAGAGATCATGTTGTGAAGGAAGATATTGATATCATACACGTCAACACTGAAGAGCAATTGGCAGATATCTTCACCAAGCCCTTGGATGAGAAGAGATTTTGCAAGTTACGGTGTGAGCTAAATATCTTGGAATCCTCAAATGTCCTGTGATTAGGCACACATCCTAACACTTATGCATATTAATGACTTAGATGTGCAACACACAAAGTAAAGTACATCTTCAATCAATGAAGACATACATTCTAAGTGTGAATACATTAATGTGGAATTTGACTTCGGAGCGCCATGATAATTGTGCGCCGTGTCTGGGTCTAATACTTCCTATACGGTGGGTAACGCCACCACCAAATTCCTCTGTTTGAAGTGTTTCACCCATGCATTACATTTGCTATGTCTTCACATTTTGTTTGTCTTCATTCTCAACTTGTCTTCATGATTATATTCACTATGTTGGTTTGATTGTCTTTCTCACACACACATATATATATATACTAGTGTTCTGTCCTCTACAACATTCACTTATAGCTATGTCTTCTTGTTGAATCTTTTGAACTAAGTGAATGTGATCGGACCCTAACCTCTCTATGCTTTCTATCTCAAACTCTATCTCTCCAAATCATATGCATTCTATTGAAACTGTCAAATATCCTCTCTGCATCCTTGTTAGCATGGGAACGTGGGACAACTCCAAGTACGTTTTCAATGCTAATTCCTTCACCTGAAACCCGGAGAAGTGGGAACGACCACCCGACAATCCAGGTGTGCGTGGGAACGTGGGACAACTCCAAGTATGTTGCATGTTTGCCACGTGTTCCTTAGATGTGAACCGCCAGGGGCACCTACGTAATTGCGCTGTGCCGCACACTTCCTTATAAATACATGTCCCCTGCGGTCAAGAAAACCTTCTTCCACCTCTCCACCTCGTCAAACCCTAGCGCCCCCGCTAGCTCTCGACGACGCCAGTGACGAAGCGATTAGCTGCCGCGACTTCTCCGACGCCGTCCTCACACCGGCCGCAGACATCGTCTTCTCCGCTGCCGCCGTAGGTGTTCTCCGTCGCCAAGATAGGGCATGGTGGATTGAACTACTCGGTCTCCTACTCTTCCCATCTAGCAGTTCTTCGCGTGGTAAATATAACTCTATTTTTACCATCTTCTTGATCCTCAAAGATTCATCCTGTTTGCCAAAATAAGTGTCTGCCTATACAATGTTAGATCTATCATGTCTGCATCCCATACTACCTAGAATATTCACTTAAGATTCATATCTAGTTAGATTCCTCACTTGTACTTATTCGCGGATTCGTACAAATCTGGAACCAACTCTCAACATATAAGCGAATGTCTTCGCACGATGAGGTCAATGTCTCCTAAACTGATTTATCTTCAAAATCTCCTGAGAATGCATATGACCTCTTCCCCTTCCCTCGCATCTCTAAGGCTGTCACAGGTACATGTCCGTGGGAGAATCCCTTGGTTCTCATAGTCTGCATTCATTTCCAGAATTCTTACAGCATCACATTAACTCTCCCGAAGCCAGTTCCTGTTTGTCCAGCAAGCGAAAGCCTTTGAACGTGGTGAAGCCATTCAGTTTGAAGTTCATGGCTACAGAGAAATCGGTAAGGAAGGGTGGCAGACAGCGTCGTGGGGGAACGTCAAGAGATTTGCCTGATGACCTCCCAAAGCTTTACAAGACAGATCCTGAAGAGGATTACAATCAGCGCAAGACCCGAATCCAATGGATTCGAAGATATTGGGCAGAACAATGGTTCAAGTACAGGTTTGTGACCCAGGAATATGTTGAGAAAAATGCCATCAAACGACCATGGGGAGACATCCTATACAGAAATCTTCAACCCAGGTCCAGAGATGAAGCCATTGAACAAGGCTTCTATCCCTGCATGGTCCGTGGACCACAGCCTGCGGATGCACACCCATCGTCATTGCTATGGTGTCGTGACGACAATCTGTTCAAGCGCAACTTCCAGTTTGCCAAGAATTCGGCCAAGCAAAACAAGAAGTCATGGGGACTTGATTTCAACCCTGGACCTTCTGCACCCCGTGCCGATGGCACCCGCGAAGCTGAACCCAATCTTGTTGGGCCCTTCTACAACCTGGAAGGTCTCATCACTCATATCATGGTTCAAGGGACAACCGTGGATGAGCCTGCGGATGATGCTGAATCTAATGAAGCGCTTGTGTAACGCCCGGATAATCTTGCTACAGTAATCCCACGCTAATCATGCCACGTCATCCCGATTACTGTTCCTAAACGTCCGTTAGTTCAAATCGCGTCAAATTCAAATTTAAAATTAATGTCGGCAATAAAAGTTTTCAAAAATTGAAACAAAAATGTTCGGTGGTTGCCAAATATTACAATGGTAATTATGGTGCAGCAAACACATTTTTATAAAATTTCTAAATAATTTAAAATGTTTTAAAACAGAAATGCAAATAGATAAAAACAAAACAGAAAAACTAAAACTAAAATTGGAAGAAAGGAGGGAGGAAGACCCCCCGGGCCAGCAGACCCAGCGGGCCGGCCCATTCGCCCTCCAGGCCCAGTCGGCCGGCCCACTACCCCCCTCCTTATCCACTCCCTCACCCAAACCCTAACCTAACCACCCCCACTCGCACCACTCCACCCCCGCTGGATCTGGATCGGGAGGACTCCCGATCCCTTCGCCCCTGCACGTCGACACCGACGCCGGCGCCCGGAGCCCCCCACCACCCCGCCGGACTGCTTCCTCCATCCCACCGGCCTGCCTCCTCATCTCCTCCTCGCCGGCCGACCTCGAGCCACGCCGACCCCCCCTGAACCCCTGCATCGCCCGTGAGCCCCGCTCTCCTCGAACTCCCTCCGCCCTGTACGGTCACCGCGCGCCCGCGCCGTTTCGCCACTCGGCTCGTTGCTTCCCGTCCGAGTCCGCACGCACGCAACCCCCCCTCGCGTGCACCCTGGCCGTGCCCACCGTGCCTCAGCGCACACCGCCCCTGCACACACGCGCGCGCGTGCGCCGCTGCGCCTAGACCACGGCACAGACTCGCCGCGCCTGGGCTCACCGCCTGCCCACGCGCACTCGCCCCGTGCCACCGCTGCTCACGCACATGGCCACCCCGGCTCTCCCTTGACGCGCTCACCGCCCGCGCCACGGCTCGACAGCTCGCGCCCACGCCCCATCGCTGTGTTGGTGCGCTGCTGCATTGCCGCTGTGCGCGTCCCCCTGTTGCTGGTGCGCCGCCGCGCCCCGGTTCCCATGCTGCTGCTCCTCTGCCGCCCGCGAGCTCGCTCGTCGCCGGCCCCGCACTCCGTCTCCCCACGCCGGCCGGCCACCGCGGTCGCCTTGGCCACTGGCCTCGCCTCGCCGCACTCCGTGCGGGTGAGCGCTCGCCCCGGCGCCCGTCGCCCTCCTGCCCGCTAAGGCCCCCCGGGGCCTATGACAAGGGGGCCCCATCCCCCAGAACGTTTTATATAAAAAAAGAATAAAAAGAATAATAAATAAAATTATTAATTAATTAATTAAATTAATTGTGTTTAATTAACCTAATAACTAATTAAACTAATTAACTACTGTTAATTAACATAACTAATTTGTTAACTAAACTAATTAACCTGGTGGGTCCCACTGGACCCACCTGTCTGTTTGACTGGTCAACCGACCAGTTGACCTGCTGACATCACTCTGATGTCATGCCTGCATCATCATTCACTGTTATGGATAATGTTGGGTTTAAATAAATAATTAAAATCAGAAAATGATTTAAATCTTTAGAAAATCATATCTTTTAATCCGTAATTCGGATGAAAATACTTTCTACATGAAAGTTGCTCAGAACGACGAGACGAATCCGGATACGCAGCCCGTTCTTACGCCACGCATCCCTAGCATAGCGAACATGCAACTTTCCCCCTCCGGTTCGTCTGTCTGAAAACGCGAAACACCGGGGATAATTTCCCGGATGTTTCCCCCCTTCACCGGTACCACCTCGTACCGCGTTAGGGCACACCTAGCATCACGCTTTGTCATGTCATGCATCGTCATGCATTTGTTTGCATTATATTTATTGTTTCTTCCCCCTCTTCTCTCGCTAGACACCGAGACCGACGCCGCTGCTACCCAATACGACTACAGTGTTGATGACTACTCTCTCTTGCCAGAGCAACCAGGCAAGCCCCCCCTTTGATCACCAGATATCGCCTACTGTTCTCTATACTGCTTGCATTAGAGTAGTGTAGCATGTTACTGCTTTCCGTTATTCCTATCCTGATGCATAGCCTGTCCTTGCTACTACTGTTGTTACCATTACCTGCTATCCTACTGCTTAGTATAGGATGCTAGTGTTCCATCAGTGGCCCTACACTCTTGTCTGTCTGCCATGCTATACTACTGGGCCGTGATCACTTCGGGAGGAGATCACAGGCATATATTATATACTTTACACAGTTACATTACCTGTGGTACTGTTCGGAGTTGGGGGCTGAAGGGGCAGGTGGCTCCATCCCGGTAGAGGTGGGCCTGGGTTCCCGACGGCCCCCGACTGTTACTTTGAGGCGGAGCGACAGGGCAGGTTGAGACCACCTAGGAGAGAGGTGGGCCTGGCCCTGGTCGGCGTTCGCAGATACTTAACACGTTTAACGAGATCTTGGTATTTGATCTGAGTCTGGCTACTGGCCTATACGCACTAACCATCTACGTGGGGACAATTATGGGCACTCGACGTCATGGTATCAGTCGAAGCCTTCGTGACATCAGCAACGGAGCGGCGCGCGCTGGATTGGACTGGAACGCCTACTAGGCTAGGTCTGCTTCCGGCCGCCCACGCAACGTGCAGGTGTGCTAAGGGCGATGGGCCCAGACCCCTGGGCGCTTAGGTTTCGACCGGCGTGCTGACCTCTCTGTTGGTCTAGGTGGGGCTGCGACGTGTTGATCTTTCGAGGCCGGGCATGACCTAGAAAAGTGTGTCCGGCCAAATGGGATCGAGCGTGTTGGGTTATGTGGTGTACCCCTGCAGGGAAGTTAATCTATTCGAATAGCCGTGATCTTCGGTAACAGGACGACTTGGAGTTGTACCTTGACCTTATGACAACTAGAACCGGATAATTAATAAAACACACCCTTCCAAGTGCCAGATACAACCGGCGATCGCTCTCTCACAGGGCGACGAGGGGAGGATCAGCGGTTAGGATTATGCTATACGATGCTACTTGATGCTACTTGGTGAACTTACCATCTACTCTCTCCTACATGCTGCAAGATGGAGGTGGCCAGAAGCGTAGTCTTCGACAGGATTAGTTATCCCCCTCTTATTCTGGCATTCTGCAGTTCGGTCCACATATGATACCCTTATTCCATTTGATACCCATGTATATGTAGTGTAGCTCCTTGCTTGCGAGTACTTTGGATGAGTACTCATGGTTGCTTTCTCCCCCCTTTTCCCCCTTTCCTTTCTTTCTGGTTGTCACAACCAGATGCTGGAGTCCAGGAGCCAGACGCCACCGTTGATGACGACTACTGCTACTCGGGAGGTGCCTACTACTACGTGCAGCCCGCTGACGGCGACCAAGAATAGTTTAGGAGGATCCCAGGCAGGAGGCCTGCGCCTCTTTCGATCTGTATCCCAGTTTGTGCTAGCCTTCTTAAGGCAAACTTGTTTAACTTATGTCTGTACTCAGATATTGTTGCTTCTGCTGACTCGTCTTTGATCGAGCTCTTGTATTCGAGCCTTCGAGGCCCCTGGCTTGTAATATAAAGCTTGTATTACTTTAATTTGTGTCTAGAGTTGTGTTGTGATATCTTCCCGTGAGTCCTTGATCTTGATCGTACACATTTGCGTGTATGATTAGTGTACGATTGAATCGGGGGCGTCACAGCCTGCACCGCCGAAGCCAAAGAAACTGAAGAAGCCTAAAGCTTCAAAGCCTGCCTCAGCACCAAAAATCTCACGGGCGAAGCCACTGGCTACTGCACCTCCTGAAGACAGTGTGCAGTCTGAAGATTTGTCATGCATCTCCAAGCCCTCGAGAGTAAAGATGCCCTGGCAACACACCAGCCAAGAACTGACTGCTGCTGCTATTCTACGCAATGATGCCATTGATCTGTCCAGCGATGAAGATCTTGCAGATGACGCTCTTGAGCAACTGATCAAGAGCAAAGAAGAAGCAGAAATCTTCAATGGTTTGCCTCTCTTTGATGTGGCAATTATCCACAACTTCATTGATGAGTGGTTTGAAACCCCCAATCTCAGCTTTGAGGATCTGCAACTTCCAATTGGCCTCAGCGTCGCCTTCTCTGGTGCCATTGCTTCTGAGCTAGCTCTAGCTCAGCGCATAGTTGAGCTGAAGCACAAAATTGACTATGAGAAAGCTCAGTTCAAGAAGCACATGGCAGAGCTCAGCGTGCAAGAGGTCAAAAACTTCAAGATCATGCTGCATGAGCTCAAAGAAGCCTTTCTCAAGAAGCGTGAAGAAGCTCAAGGTTCTCGTGAGCGCATGAAGAGCCTGGCTGACAAGTGTGTGCAAGCCTACAATGAGGCTGACAAGTGCAAGGCTCTTGGTCATCCTGGCATCGATCCCAGGATGGCTGCAAAGAAGAAGAAGAAGCCAGTTGTGGCCGAACCCGAAGCACCAACGCAGGAGGCACATCCCATTGTCTTCCCAGCCAGCATGACTGGCTCGAAGCCAAAGGTTAGGTCAACCGCTTCAGAGCTGAAGAAGACGAGGACTGCTGAGGCTGAAGCTAGAAAGAGGAAACATCCTAAAGCCTCTGATGCTGCTCCCTCCAAGAAGAAGCGCAAAACAAAGAAGGATCGGGCTGCTCCCACAGAGCCCTTAGTTGTTGAACCTATCTCAATGGTTTTCCTTGCAGCTGAACATCAAGAGCGCCAACTGATTGTCCATGAGCCTGCTTCCACAGAGGCTCATGAAGCTAAAGACATTCCAGCAGTTGATCCCACCGCTGCTGAAGACATTGGTCACCATGACAATGTTGAAGATGATGTAGTTCTTCCTCAGATCGAGCACCAACTGGTATCATCGCCTGTGCTTACGCACAGCGAACTCATCAGCATTGGTCGTCCTCTGACGCCAATTGCTCAGGATGCATCATGGGCTGATCACCCACAACAACAAGTCACACCACCCCGGCAAGAAGAATAAGATGACCTTGAGGCCCAGCCAACTCCATCTTCAAAGGCGTCGCCAGTGTTACGCAGGCTTCGCAAAGGACCAAGGCCTCAAGTCTCTCTTTTGAGCGTTCCAGAAGGAGAAGTGCCTCACCAATCTGTTGCACGTCAAGTGTTTCAAGATGCCACTCCTACTATGAATGTCTCCGAGTCTGAGGCTAAAGCTGCTGAAGACATTCCGGCTGCATCAGCCGACGACACACAAGAAGAAGAATGTGTCCCTACTCCCCCATTACCGAAGAAGCTATTCTCGAGGAGAATGTGTCTGTGCCCGACCCTCCAGCTCATCAAGTGGAGGTTGAGAATCTTGAGGCTGCCACCACCAACACAAATGAAGCCAATGACGTAGTCATGGATGAAGCAAATGTGGAGCCTGCACCAACCAATGTGCCAGAAATCAATGAAGCCAATGACGCAACTGCTCCTGTTCCTGCGCCTGCTGCTGGTCCTCAGTTTGACTATCACGTTGAGCACAGGCCTCAGGTACAGAAGCCAATGCCAAGGTTGCCCAGGTTTCCAGGTCCTGCATCGGCACCCGGATCTTTTAATGTCAACGGCTTCAAAGCAGACAACACCTTCTTCAATAGCGCCAAGAACCCCTACTCAAGGGTAAGAATATCTTCTGATCGGTTCTGGAGCTATCCGCAGTGAAGTTATTACTCATGCATTCTGTACAATCAAGGTCGCATTTTCCCTCATATGCGTCTTGACACTGAAGCCATAACTGGTCTGCCTTGCTTGGAAGAAGCTCTGGATTGCTTCAAAGAGTCTGGATTGTTGCTGTTCGTCACCGACAAAGAGCACTGGAACAAAGAATTGCTGCTCCAATTCTATGCCACTCTTCACATTCGTGGCTACAACAGAGATCCGAAGACTTGGGTCGTTGAGTGGATGACCGACAATGTTCATCACGAAGCCAAAGCCTTTGATATCATTGAGCTCACTGGTTTGCCCACTCCTGGAGATCTTTATGAACCTGGTTGTCAGCTTCACAGTGCAGCTATGGAGAGCATCTTTCAGAAGCCTGAACCAAACATGAGTCAGATGCTTGGCATGATGAAGCCTTTGCCTCCAGATGCTGCATATCCTAAGGAGTTCCTTGTTGAAGACCTTGAGTATCTGCCACGCACTATCTATCACATTATAAGGCGAACTCTCTGGCCCATCAAAGGACATTCTCCACATGCAAAGCTGGAAGGTGCAATGAAGACTTTGGTCTTTTATATTCTTCACGGCAAATGCTTCAATTCACAAGACTTCTTCATCCGCCAACTTGCTGCATCAGGATCTGATCTTTTTGGCTTGAAGTTCTACGCTCCATGGATAATGCGGCTGATCAAACTACACTCAGCTGTCTCATATCAGCCCTCTGCTCGCAATCATCGGATCTTTCTGCCTGACGTTGATATGTCCGTTGAAGCCATCTATCCAGAGCCTGCCAAGGAGCCTCTTAGTCTTCAGAATGCTGAGCATCAAAGCTTCTCTCAAAACATTGAAGGAGTTGAAGCAGTCACTCGTGTTTATCCTGTGGCTGGTACTACACGTGCACCTCATCGTGCCCTCACTGAAGCCACTGAAAGCACCATTGCCCAACGGCCCAAGAAGCGATCTCGTGTTCTCAACGACCGAGAGCTTCTGGTTGCCCTTCATCAGAAACAGGATAGGCATCATGACTGGCTGAAGCGCCAAATGCAAAGCCTCTTGGTGGACGTAAACAGGATTCGCAATCTTGCCACCAAGAATGCCTTTGTTGCCCATGAAACCTGTCGGCGTACATGGAAAGGACTGATGCTTATGTGCTCTGAGGATGATCTTGAAGAGGATGGCTTCTCTGAACGCTTCAAGTTTAACTCCACACCTCCAAGAAGGACTGTGCTACGATGAACTCCGTCTCTTGAAGACTCTGAGTTCTCTTCCTCCGCGGCAACTGTGAATGCCAGAGTGATCGATGACGAAGACGATGCTACTTCACCGCCTCCTACTTCTGCATGCATCAACACTGCCCCGAGTTCGTCTGCACCGCCTAACAACACCGACGACCTTGCTGCTTCACCTACTCCGCATGGGAACGAGTAGACGCTTTATGTCTTCAAACCTTTTTGGTCCTTACTGACAAAAGGGGGAGAAGCATATGAGTTTGATAGTCTTCAAGCGGGTCCATATGGGCGGTTGCTTTATATTTTGCCTAGTGTTTACAACTCTCATTTTGATACATTTGGTTCTTTGAGTTGTAACACTTAAAACTCGATGGTCGTCTGCTACTTATTTGCTATTCTGCAATGCGATGATAAATTCCGCATGTGCGACGATAAATTCCGCACTTAGATCATTTTGCAGACGTCCATTTTTCATTATGCATGTCATTATCTTCACATACTTTTTCATGCATGATGAATTGTCATCATAAGTTGAAGAGGATCTCCACAAGTACAACCTGCCATGTGCATTTGCATACCAAAAGCAAATTACTTATATGCACATCTTCAGGGGGAGCCTTTGCCACTTATGAAGACAATAACCTATCCTTTACAATTTCACATATTTTATTCCCCGTTGAAAACTTCAACTAGTTTGTCATCAATCACCAAAAAGGGGGAGATTGTAAGTGCATCTAGTGCCACCCCTAGTTGGTTTTGGAGTATTGATGACAAACCTAGTTGAGGGACTAATGTGTTTGTGAGAATTGCAGGATAACACAGGTAGAAGTCCGTCATTGATTCGGTTTTCCTACCAGAGATGACCCCTAAAAATGTAAGAAGACATTGAAGACTAAGGTGGTATGTGAAGACATTCACATTGAAGACTATGACAAGAGAAGACATCGTATGAAGACTATGGAGTCAGTGCCTATTTGTCTTCATCACGCACACTCGTTCTATCCTTCCCATCTCTTTATTTACAGTTGGCTCTTGTGAAGTCAGTGCCTATTTGCATTATCCATTTGTCTTCACTGTGTAACTGATCTTTACTGCCTAGCTGCTATTAGTCATTGTGCTTTCACTTCATTGAATACTTGACTATGGTCTGCCTAGTGTAGTCTACCTTCCCCTGCATGGTAATAGGTTCATTTCTATCATTTGTCTTCAAAACTTCCATGTTTTGAAGACTTTCATAAAAATTGCCTATTCACCCCCTAGTCGATATAACACACTTTCAGTTCCATGTTATTATATTATCAACCTTGGATGTTTTATATGCATTTATATGCTATTTTATATGATTTTTGGGACTAACCTATTAACCTAAAGCCTAGTGTCAGTTTCTGTTTTTTCCTTGTTTTAGAGTATCGCAGAAAAGGAAAATCAAACGGAGACCAATTGACCTGAAACTTCACGGAACTTATTTTTGGAACGGAAGCAATCCAGGAGACTTGGAGTAGACGTCAGGGAAGCTTTGAGGGAGGCACGAGGCAGGGAGGCGTGCCCTATCCCCCTGGGCGCGCCCCCACCCTCGTGGCTCCCCTGACCGACTTATTTCGCCTATATATATATATCCATATACCCTATCCCCCTGGTTTTGGAAGTAATCTGTGAGTCACGGGGACTCAGCAATCTCACACCCTCGCGATCAAGACTATTTAAGCTCATGGGTAGGAAAAGGTAGTGAGGTGGAGCTGCAGCAAGCACTAGCATATATGGTGGCTAACATACGCAAATGAGAGCGAGAAGATAAGAAAAGCACAGACATGAACTAGAAGTGATCAAGAGGTGATCCTGAAACTACTTACATTCAAGCATAACACGAGACCGTGTTCTCTTCCCAGACTCCGCCGAAAAGAGACCATCACGGCTACACACGCTGTTGATTCATTTTAATTAAGTTAAGTGTCAGGTTTTCTACAACCGGATATTAACAAATTCCCATTTGCCCATAACCGCGGGCACAACTTTCGAAAGTTCAAAACCCTGCAGGGGTGTCGCAACTTAGCCCATCACAAGCTCTCACGGTCAACGAAGGATATTCCTTCTCCCAGGACGACCCGATCAGACTCGGAATCCTGGTTACAAGACATCTCGACAATGGTAAAACAAGACCAGCAAAGCCACCCGGATGTGCTGACAAATCCCGATAGGAGCTGCACATATCTTGTTCTCAGGGCACACCGGATTGTCCAAACTTCCGGTAGGCCAGCCTAGAGTTGCCCCTGGTGGCCACCGGCGGCTGATAAGTTGGACCAACACTCAGAGGAGCACTGGCCCGGGGGTTTAAAATAAGGATGACCCTTGAGTTTCCGGAACCCAAGGGAAAAAGGCTTAGGTGGCAAATGGTAAAACCAAGGTTGGGCCTTGCTGGAGGAGTTTTATTCAAGGCGAACTGTCAAGGGGTTCCCATTATAACCCAACCGCGTAAGGAACACAAAATCAAGGAACATAACATCGGTATGACGGAAACTAGGACGGCAAGAGTGGAACAAAACACCAGGCATAAGGCCGAGCCTTCCACCCTTTACCAAGTATATAGGTGCATTAAAATAAACAAGATATAATAATGATATCCCAACAATAAACATGTTCCAACAAGGAACAAACTCCAATCTTCCCCTGCAACTAGCAACGCTATAAGAGGGGCTGAGCAAAGCGGTAACATAGCCAAACAATGGTTTGCTAGGACAAGGTGGGTTAGAGGCTTGACATGGCAATATGGGAGGCATGATAAAGCAAGTGGTAGGTATCGCCGCATAGGCATAGCAATAGAGCGAGCAACTAGCAAGCAAAGATAGAAGTGATTTCGAGGGTATGGTCATCTTGCTTACTCAACGGGTTCCTCGATCTCTTAGTTGTCTCCCGGATCTACCCAAAGCAAGAACACAAGCAAAGGAAAACACAATCAACCATGGTGCAATGCGTAAGAAACATGATGCAAAACATGGCATGATATGTGGGATGTAATATGCAATGCATATGCATGCTCCAGAAGGAAAAGATTGAACCAGGCCTCAACTTGGCAAGCCAAGTGCGCCGCTGGAAAGATGAGTTGATTTCGGTCGAAATCAATATAAAGATCACCGGAATCGGATGCACGGTTTGCAAATGGCAAGCAAAACAATAATGGCACAAATCTGCGATTAACAGCACGATGACATCAAGAATGCAACAAGAAACTAAGCTATTGCACTCTAACATAGCAACAAAGCACATGGCAGTGATCTACTCAAGATTCTTGACAAAAGATGAACACTGAGCTACGGCTAAATCACACAAGAGCAGGTTCAAACAAGCATGGCAAAAGTGCAAAAGATATCAGCTGCACAGACTTTGTGAAAATAACAACATGCCAGGAATTAACATCGGGAAGCAATGTTTAGAGCAAGATAACAACATGCTACAGGATCAGATCATAGAAACACAAGGCATGGAATGAAGCTACTCAAAGCATAACAAAAGCCCCTTACTGACCATAAGCCAAAAGGGCACAGAAAACATGATGACACCCATGTAAACATAGCAAGTTTCGTTAACAGATTCAGACTTGGCAGAAAACTGGATATGGCAAAAACAAAGTTACGTAGGCATGTTTGCGAGCTCGATGCACTCAACACAAAGCATTGCATGACAAACTAAGCATACAACCACAAAGAAGAAATGTTCAAGAAGCTAAACATGGCAAGAACAATCTCATAGCATGCATGGATCAAGTACAACAACCTTGGCAAAATTGATTAACACGTAAACAATCTGCCAGGAACATTTTATAGTAAAAGTAGAGAAAGATTGAGTCATGCTAGTGCACTCCATAAATGCAAACAAGGACATGGATGGGTAGAGCATAACCATATGCCCGAATCATCCTTACTGAACATACTCAAAAGAGTCATGGATCACTCTGTAGCAACATGAATACATGGCATAAAAATAACATCAGGGAAAAGACTTGGTGAAATTCTAAGTCCCTGAAATCAGCAATATTACGAGAGCTACTTTGCATGCATGTGCTAGTCACCACATTGATCACAAAAATACATGGCATACACCCCTGTAAAGATGGCATGGCATAACCCAAAACACATGTAGAGCTCATGCTCAAATGCATCACACATTAATCATGGCAAAAATGACAAAAGCTCATAATCTGATAAGAATCAGGAACTAACATTTTATAGCACTCTTGCAATAGCATTTTAGGCATCAAGATGGACTCAAACAAGTATGGTGCAATGGAACAAAATGAAGAGGACATCCTAACGAACATTTTGAAATATGGCACGCCCAAAATGGAGCTACGGATGCGGAGATATGGCATGATGAAAAGGGCTTGAAATTATGGGGGAAAGGACTTAGAGAAAATCTCACCCCGCGAGATCTAGGGTTTGACTCGCACGTGAACCGAGGTGGTGCCGGAACTTCGCTGGAGGACGTCGGGGTTCGATGGATCCGGCTCTCCCGCGGCCGGATCCGGCCGGAGAGCTCGCCGGAGACGAGGAGGGAGACGCCGGGGCACGTGGTGGTGGCAGGAGGACGGATCTGCGTGGCGCGGGGTCGCCGGCTTCGGGCAGAGCAGCGGCGGAGCTGGGCAGCGCGACGAAGCGACGAGGTGGAGCGGCGGCCAGCGGCGAGGGAGCGAGGCGGCGGGGAGCGGGCGCGGCGGCGACGCTAGGAGGCGCGAGGCGCGGGGCGGCTCGGGCCCGCAGGGGCCGGCAATGGGCCGCGGCGGCTGGCGGCGGTGGTTCCACGTGGCGGGCGCCGGTTGGACGGGCGCGGCGGCGGACGCGTCCGGACGTGTCTGGCGCGGAGAGGGACTAGGTCTAGGGTTTCGAGACCGCGAATTTCGGAGGGGGAGGCCTATTTATAGATTCTGGGAGCTAGGAGAGTCCAAATGAGGTGCGGTTTTCGGCCACGTGATCGTGATTGAACGGCCCAGAGGATGGAGGGGGTTTAGATGGGTTTTGGTCCACTTTGGAGGGGTGTTTGGCTGCAACACACACGAGGCCTTTGCGGTTTCTCGGTTAACCGTTGGAGTATCAAACTTGACAGGCGGTCTATCAGTGGCGTACCAAGGCCGCTTGGCAAATCTCAGTCCAATCCGAGAATGTTTAATAACTGCACACGAAAAGAGGCAAAAGGGGGCGCCGGAGGACATAGGGGTGCCGGATCGCAAAACAGACAACGGGAAAAATGCTTGGATGCATGAGATGAACACGTATGCAAATGCAATGCACATGATGACATGATATGAGATGCATGACATGGACAAAATGCAAAACGAAGACAAAACCCAACCACGAGGGAATATCATAACTTAGAGCCGAAAATGGCAAGAGTTGGAATACAAATATGGCAAGTTACATACGGGGCGTTAGAACACTCCACCACTACGAAAGGATCTCGTCCCGAGATCTAGGACTGGAAAAACTCCGGATATTCGGAACAGAGGTGGTCCTCGCGTTCCCAGGTGGCCTCTCGGTCGGAATGGTGTGACCACTTCACTTTCAGGAATTTGATAGACTTGTTGCGAGTCTTGCACTCGATTTCTTCAAGAATAGCAACGGGATGGTCATGATAAGACAAGTCTTCTTAGAGATCAACCTCTTCGAAGTTGATGGTGCGGTCAGGAGTCTTGCAACACTTGCGAAGCTGAGACACGTGAAACACGGCGTGCACATTTGCAAAGTTGGATGGAAGCTCAAGTTGATATGCGAGATCGCCTCTTTTGCCAATGATCTTGAAAGGACCCACGTATCTAGGGGCAAGCTTCCCTTTGATACCGAAGTGACGAGTACCTTTCATTGGAGAGGCGCGGAGGTAGACATGGTCTCCGATCTCGAAAGCCAAATCACGATGCTTGCTATCATAGTAACTCTTCTGGCGCGATTGCACGGCTTTGCGATTTTCATGAATGACTTTGCACATTTCTTCAGCCTCTGTGATCAAGCCATTGCCAAGAAGTTGGCGTTCACCAGTCTCTGACCAATTTAGAGGAGTACAACACTTTCTGCCATAAAGAATCTCGAATGGGGCCTTGCCCGAACTCGCTTGGAAGCTGTTGTTGTAGGAGAACTCGGCATATGGAAGACAATCTTCCCACTTCATACCGAAAGAAATGACACAAGCCCTGAGCATATCTTCAAGAATTTGATTTACTCGCTCGACTTGGCCACTAGTTTGAGGATGAAAGGCTGTGCTGAAGCGAATGTTGGTGCCCATGGCCTTCTGAAAGGAATCCCGGAACTTAGAAGTAAAGATGCTTCCACGATCTGAAGATATCAACTGTGGAATGCCGTGCAAGGAGACAATCCTGGAGGTATATAGCTCTGCCAACTGAGCTGCTGTGACAGATTCTTTGATAGGAAGAAAATGAGCCACTTTAGTGAGCTTGTCGATGACGAAGAAGATAGCATCATTGCCACGCTTGGACTTGGAAAATCCAGTCACGAAGTCCATCTCAATATGGTCACACTTCCATTCTGGAATGGCAAGAGGTTGGAGGAGACCAGCTGGTCGTCGGTGTTCTGCTTTCACTCTTCTGCAGACATCACATTCATTCACGAACTGAGCAATCTCGCGCTTCATTCGAGTCCACCAATACGACTGCTTGAGGTCATGGTACATCTTTGTACTTCCAGGATGAATAGATAGGAGTGAATTGTGAGCCTCGTTCATAATGACTTTACGAAGGTCACCCTTAGGAACAACAATGCGATCCTCGAAGAATAGAGTATCTTTTTCATCAAGGCGATATCACTTGTACTTGGGTTGGCTCTTGGCAATCCCAATCTTCACCTTCTTTACCATTGCATCAAGAAGTTGTGCCTCACGAATCTGATCTTCCAAAGTAGGAGAGACTTGGAGGTTGGCAAGGAATCCTTGAGGAACAACTTGGAGATTAAGTTTGCGGAAAGCTTCACAAAGATCCGGTTGGAAGGGCTTGAGAATCAAACTGTTGCAGTAAGCCTTCCTGCTCAAAGCGTCAGCAATGACATTGGCCTTGTCGGGAGTATATTCAATACTCGGATTATACTCTTGAATCATTTCGACCCAATGAGTCTTCCTGAGGTTGAGGTTGGGCTGAGTGAAGATGTACTTGAGACTCTTATGATCAGTGAAGATGTCCACTTTCCTTCCCAACAAGAGATGTCTCCATGTTAAAAGAGCATGGACAACTGCCGCCAACTCGAGGTCATGAGTGGGGTAGTTCTTTTCGTTGGGCTTCAACTGGCGATAGGTATAGGCCACAACTTTCTTCTCTTGCATTAAGACAGCACCTAGACCTTGCAGGGAAGCATCCCAAAAAACCTCAAATGGTTTGGATTCATTAGGAGGAGTCAGAACTGGAGCTGTGACTAACTTCTCTTTGAGGGTGTTGAAAGCGATGTCACATTCAGGCGTCCAGACATACTTCACATGCTTCTGGAGAAGGTTGGAAAGAGGCTTCGCGATCTTAGAGAAATTCTCAACGAAGCTTCGACAATAGCTTGCAAGCCCAAGAAAGCTGCGGAGCTACTTCACATTCTGAGGCGGTTCCCAATTCACAATTGCAGATACCTTCTCAGGATTAATAGCTATGCCCTTGGCAGAGATGATATGCCCAAGGTAGAGAACCTCATCGAGCCAAAACTCGCACTTTGAAAACTTCGCATAGAACTGATGTTCTCTGAGTTTGTCTAGCACCAATCTCAAGTTCTTGGCATGATCCTCCTTGTTCTTGGAAAAGACCAAAATATCATCGAGATACACCAAGACGAAGTCATTTGTGTAAGGGTTGAAGATGAAGTTCATCATGCGAGAGAATGTTGGAGGAGCATTGACAAGGCCAAAAGACATGACAGTGTATTCATAGGAACCATAGCTTGTTCTGAATGTTGTCTTGGGGATGTCTTGTTCACGAATGCGAATCTGATGATAGCCCATACGGAGGTCAAGCTTGGAGAATACTTGAGCACCCTTGAGTTGTTCGAAAAGCTCATTGATGTTGGGAAGTGGGTACTTGTTCTTTATGGTTTTCTTATTCAATGGACGGTAGTCGACACAAAGTCGGTCCATGCCATCCTTCTTCTTGAAAAAAAGAACACCACAACCCCATGGAGAAGAACTCGGTCGGATCAGACCCATACTCTCTTGTATATCGAGTTGCTTCTTTAGCTCCTTCAACTCTTCTGGTCCAAGCTTGTAAGGACGTTTGCAAACAGGTTCCGTGCCAGGCTCAAGATCAATGACGAATTCAACTGGCCGGTGAGGAGGCATTCCTGGAAGCTCTTCTGGAAAGACGTCTTGATATTCACAAACGACTGGAATCTGAGAGATGGCATTCAACTCGCCGTTATCATTGAGAGAAAACAGTCGAATGGTATCATCACGAGTGGCATAGATGATCACATCCTCAGACGAGTGTGTCAATTGAATCTGCCTGGTAACACAATCAAGCTTAGCCTTGTGCTTAGAAAGCCAGTTCATGCCAAGAATGAGATCAATAACCGAGTCACCAAGAACAATAGGAGAAGACAGAAACTTATAGTCACCCATCTTGATAGAAACATCCGAAATCATGTAGCTTGCGTGCAAGCATTTACCCAGTGAGACAACTGCTAATGGACTATGCAAATCTTGGAAAACCCACTCATGCTTAGATGCAAATGGTCTTGAGATGAAACTAAGTGATGCACCAGTGTCAAAAAGAACTTTTGCAGGAATATCATTAACAGGAAGGTTACCCATGATCACTTTTGAAGAGTCCTCTGCCTGACCTGCGTTCATCATGTTGACCTTTGCAAACTTGGAATTATGCTTGACCACTGCATTGCTGGCAGATCTCACAGGAGGAGGAGGAGGCGGAAGGCGCCTCTGGTTGAAGCATTTGTTTGCATAGTGACCCTTCTGCTGACACTTGTTGCACGTCACCTCTGAGAGCGGATGGTATACACAGCACTTGACCTTGGAGCGTGCGACAAAGCTTTGTTCTGAAATCCTGGGTTGGGTGGGTGGGAAGATCCATTGCCACCTTTTCTCTTCTGCTGGTAAGGCTGACGGAATGAAGGAGGAGGAGGCAACCATTACTTTTGCTGCTTAGCTGCCACTTGAGTTGAAGAAGAAGGAGTTGCATCCCTGACTCTCTTCTTAGAAGCATCGCACTTGAGCTGAGCAGCCTCTTGCTTTAGTGCCATGTTGTAGAACTCATCATACTATTTCGGCTCAAAAAGCACGAGAGCTAGTTGCAGATCTTCTCTGAGGCCACCTCTGGATTGATAAATCATGCTGTTCTCGTCAGGGACGTCTTGCTTGGCAAAACGAGCGAGCCTCTGGAACATGATGTTGTATTGGTAAACAGATAAGCTACCTTGCTTCAGATTGCGGAACTCCTCACGCTTACTCGCAACAACACTCTGAGGAATGTGGTGATCTTTGAAAACTCGGCGGAAATCATCCCAGGTAATCACACGACCTCCTCTGGAATCTTTGTATTGTTGATACCACTCAGCAGCTTGGTCTTTGAGTTGGAACGAAGCAAACTTGACAAAGTCCTCAGGCTTGACGTTGCTACACTCAAAATGTTTGTAGATATCCACGAGCCAATCGTCAGCGTCTGTGGCCTCGACACAGTTACTGAAAGATTTTGGCTGGTTTGCGAGGAACTGGTTGAGGGTAGCAAAGTGAACTTGATTGTTGCCATGGCCTTGATTTCCTTGGTTGCGCTCTTGCAAGAGTTGCATAAGCATCTGTGTGTTGGCGTTGGTGGCGGCCATCACAGCTTGCCATGCCTCCGGAGGTGGAGGTGGTGGTAGAGGTTCTAGATTCTAACGCGTTGGAGGATCCATCCTGAAGAGGGTGACATCCGTTAGCATCTTGAAAGACATATATTCAAGCTGAATCAATGGATCTAAATTGCAACATGTTGGCTTAACATTCGAACAAAAATGAACGAATGAAACCCAAAGTAAATGATCACACTTCCATAAATTGAGAAGCCACTTAGATAAAAGGTAGATGAATAAAGCAACAAGGTACGGATATGAACAAATATTTTGGTAAGGATTACCCAATCACAAACCAAATATCCGCGGGAAGAAATACTAGAGCTACATGAATTCCCACCTATGAAACTCCCGAAACTTTTCGGTTATGCAATCAGGTGTTGGGGATACAGGGGAAGCATAATTTCTCACCCAAAACTAGCAAATCCTACATCCAGCTGTATCCATCCTTCAACACATAACCAAGAAACCTTCAGAAATCATTTACCTCAACCTTCGAAAAAGCATTCGTTATACGAGTTATGGCAATACTCCCGAACTCCCGCCCCAGTACTGGGTGGCGTCGAGGTTATCTCACCAACAACTGCATAAAGGAGATTTTCGATGTCGGCGAAACTCAGGTATTCCAGAACTGCAACGATAAAATTGTGACGACAACACCTCGGAGCTCAACTCCCCGGGATACTGCCACAACCCCTAAATGTCAGGAGGCACCAAGAACAATGTTCTCGTCACAAAACCATCAGAACGATTCCAAGATACCCGCGTGATCCTAAAAAATTCATGAAATTTGAGAAGAGAAGAGTCAAAACTCTACGTCAGGAAGCCTCACCAGAGCGACGAAGGGACTAAGGAGTAAAAAGAATCCTACTCTCCGATATATATAATCCTATAAGACTCAAAACATTTTTCTAGACTCAACAACACCAGCGATTCGATCAAGCAGGGGGCTCCTAAGTCGGGGAAGGCTCTGATTACCAACTTGTAACACCCACGATGCGGCTATATCTCCCACGTGTCAGAGCATGACTTAGAGGCATAACCGCATTGTAGGTATGTCGCAAGAGGGGTAATCTTTACACATCCCATGTACTGAACAAGAAAGAGATAAGGAGTTGGCTTGCAATCGCCACTTCACACAATACATAAATATAGCATTACATCATCCAGAATACAATCAAGGTCCGACTACGGAACCAAAATAAAGACAACCCCAAATGCATAAGATCCCCGATCGCCCCAACTGGGCTCCACTACTGATCGTCTGGAAAGGAAACATAGTAACGTCCGGAGTCCTCGTCGAACTCCCACTTGAGTTTGTTCGCATCCCCTGTAATGGCATCATCGGCACCTGCATCTGGTTTTGGAAGTAATCTGTGAATCACGGGGACTCAGCAATCTCACACCCTCGCGATCAAGACTATTTAAGCTCATGGGTAGGAAAAGGTACTGAGGTGGAGCTGCAGCAAGCACTAGCATATATGGTGGCTAACATACGCAAATGAGAGCGAGAAGAGAAGCAAAGAACAAACATGAACTAGAAGTGATCAAGAGGTGATCCTGAAACTACTTACGTTCAAGCATAACACGAGACCGTGTTCTATTCCCGGACTCCGCCGAAAAGAGACCATCATGGCTACGCACGCTATTGATTCATTTTAATTAAGTTAAGTGTCAGGTTTTCTACAACCGGATATTAACAAATTCCCATCTGCCCATAACCGCGGGCACGGCTTTCGAAAGTTCAAAACCTGCAGGGGTGTCCCAACATAGCCCATCACAAGCTCTCACGGTCAACGAAGAATATTCCTTCTCCCAGGACGACCCGATCAGACTTGGAATCCCGGTTACAAGACATCTCGACAATGGTAAAACAAGACCAACAAAGCCACCCGGATGTGCCGACAAATCCCAATAGGAGCTACACATATCTCGTTCTCAGGGCACACCGGATTGTCCAAACTTCCGGTAGGCCAGCCTAGAGTTGCCCCTGGTGGCCACCGGCGGCTGACAAGTAGGACCAACACTCAGAGGAGCACTGGCCCGGGGGTTTAAAATAAAGATGACCCTTGAGTCCACGGAACCCAAGGGAAAAAGGCTTAGGTGGAAAATGGTAAAAACAAGGTTGGGCCTTGCTGGAGGAGTTTTATTCAAGGCGAACTGTCAAGGGGTTCCCATTATAACCCAACTACGTAAGGAACACAAAATCAAGGAGCATAACACCGGTATGACGGAAACTAGGACGGCAAGAGTGGAACAAAACACCAGGCATAAGGCCAAGCCTTCCACCCTTTACCAAGTATATAGGTGCATTAAAGTAAACAAGATATAATAATGATATCCCAACAATAAACATGTTCCAACAAGGAACAAACTCCAATCTTCACCTGCAACTAGCAACGCTATAAGAGGGGCTGAGCAAAGCGGTAACATAGCCAAACAATGGTTTGCTAGGACAAGGTGGGTTAGAGGCTTGACATGGCAATATGGGAGGCATGATAAAGCAAGTGGTAGGTATCACGGCATAGGCATATCAATAGAGCGAGCAACTAGCAAGCAAAGATAGAAGTGATTTCGAGGGTATGGTCATCTTGCTTGCAAAGTTCTCCGAGTTGACGTAAGCTTGATCCTCGTAAGCGTACTCAACGGGTTCCTCGATCACGTACTCATCTCCTGGATCTAGCCAAAGCAAGAACACAAGCAAAGGAAAACACAATCAACCACGGTGCAATGCGCAAACAACATGATGCAAAACATGGCATGATATGCGGGATGTAATATGCAATGCATATGCGTGCTCCGGAAGGAAAAGATTGAACCAGGCCTCAACTTGGCAAACCATGTGCGCCGCTGGAAATATGAGTTGATTTCGGTCGAAATCGATATAAAGATCACCGGAATCGGATGCACGATTTACAAATGGCAAGCAAAACAATAATGGAACAAATCTGCGATTAACAGCACGATGCCATCTAGAATGCAACAAGAAACTAAGCTACTGCACTCTTACATAGCAACAAAGCACATGGAAGTGATCTACTCATGATGCGTGACAAAAGATGAACACTGAGCTATGGCTAAATCACACAAGAGCAGGTTCAAACAAGCATGGCAAAAGTGCAAAAGATATTAGCTTCACAGACTTGGTGAAAATAACAACATGCCAGGAATTAACATCAGGAAGCAATGTTTAGAGCAAGATAATAACATGCTACCGGAGCAGATCATAGCAACACTAGCCATGGCATGAAACTACTCAAAGCATATAACAAAACTCCCTTACTGACCATAAGCCAAAAAGTCACATAAAACATGATGGCACCCATGTAAACATAGCAAGTTTCGTTAACAGATTCAGACTTAGCAGAAAACTGGACATGGCAAAAACAAAGTTACGTAGGCATGTTTGCGAGCTCGATGCACTCAACACAAGGCATTGCATGACAAACTCAGCATACACCCAGCAATAAGACATGTTCAAGAAGCTAAACATGGCAAGAACAATCTCATAGCATGCGTGGATCAACTACAACAACCTTGGCAAAATTGATTAACACGTAAACAATCTGCCAGGAACATTTTATAGCAAAAGTAGAGCAAGATTGAGTCATGCTAGGGTACTCCATAAATGCAAACAAGGACATGGCTGGGTAGATCATAACCATATGCCCGAATCATCCTTAATGAACATACTCAAAAGAGTCATGGATCACTCTGTAGCAACATGAATACATGGCATAAAAATAACATCAAGGAAAAGACTTGGTGAAATTCTAAGTCCCTGAAATCAGCAATATTACGAGAGCTACTTTGCATGCATGTGCTAGTCACCACATTGATCACAAAAATAGATGGCATATACCCCTGTAATGATGGAATGGCATAGCCCAAAACACATGTAGAGTTCATGCTCAAATGCAGCACACATTAATCATGGAAAAAATGACAAAAGCTCATAATCTAATAAGAATCAGGAACTAATATTTTATAGCACTCTTGCAACAGCATTTTGGGCATCAATATGGACTCAAACAAGCATGGTGCAATGGAACAAAATGAAGAGGACATCCTAACGAACATTTTGAAATATGGCACGCCCAAAACGGAGCTACGGATGCGGAGATATGGCATGATGAAAAGGGCTTGAAATTATGGGGGAAAAGGACTTAGAGAAAATCTCACCCCGCGAGATCTAGGGTTTGACTCGCACGTGAACCGAGGTGGTGCCGGAACTTCGCCAAAGGGCGTCGGGGTTCGATGGATCCGGCTCTCCTGCAGCCGGATCCGGCCGGAGAGCTCGCCGGAGACGAGGAGGGTGACGCCGGGGCACGTGGTGGCGACAGGAGGTCGGATCCGTGCGACGTGGGGTCGCCGGCTTCGGGCGGAGCAGCGGCGGAGCTGGGCGGCGCGGCGGAGCGGCGGCCGGTGGCGAGGGAGCGAGGCGGCGGGGAGCGGGCGCGGCGGCGACGCTAGGAGGCGCGAGGCGCGGGGCGACTCGGGCCCGCGGGGGCCGGCGATGGGCCTCGGTGGGCCGCGGCGGCTGGCAGCGGTGGTGCCACGTGGTGAGCGCCGGTTGGACGGGCGCGGCGGCGGACGCGTCGGGCTCCGCCGGGACGTGTCCGGCACGGAGAGGGACTAGGTCTAGGGTTTCAGGACTGCGGATTTCGGAGGGGGAGGCCTATTTATAGATTCTGGGAGCTAGGAGAGTCCAAATGAGGTGTGGTTTTCGGCCACGCGATCGTGATCGAACGGTCGAGAGGATGGAGGGGGTTTAGATGGGTTTTGGGCCACTTTGGAGGGGTGTTTGGCTGCAACACACACGAGGCCTTTACGGTTCCTCGGTTAACCGTTGGAGTATCAAACGGACTCCAATTGGCACGAAACTTGACAGGCGGTCTACCGGTGGTGTACCAAGGCCGCTTGGCAAATATCGGTCCAATCCGAGAATGTTTAACACCCGCACACGAAAAGAGGCAAAAGGGGGCGCCGGAGGACATAGGAGTGCTGGATCACAAAACGGACAACGGGAAAAATGCTCGGATGCATGAGACGAACACGGATGCAAATGCGATGGACATGATGACATGATATGAGATGCATGACATGGACAAAATGCAAAACGAAGACAAAACCTAACCACGAGGGAATATCATAACTTAGAGCCGGAAATGGCAACAGTTGGAATACAAATATGGCAAGTTACATGCGGGGTGTTACAAGTTCACCCTCGGGGCTGAGGGTATGTACCAGTAGCTATGTTTTTGATCTCTCTCTCTCTCTCTCGTGTTCTTGAGGTGGTATGATCTTGATGTATCGCGAGATTTGCTATTATAGTTGGATCTTATGACGTTTCTCCCCCTCTACTCTCTTGTAATGGATTGAGGTTTCCCTTTGAAGTTATCTTATCGGATTGAGTCTTTAAGGATTTGAGAACACTTGATGTATGTCTTGCACGTGCTTATCTATGGTGACAATGGGATATCATGTGATCCACTTGATGTATGTTTTGGTGATCAACTTGCGAGTTTCGTGACCTCATGAACTTATGCATAGGGGTTGGCACACGTTTTCGTCTTGACTCTCCGGTAGAAACTTTTGGGCACTCTTTGAAGTTCTTTGTGTTGGTTGAATAGATGAATCTGAGATTGTGTGATGCATATCGTATAATCATACCCACGGATACTTGAGGTGACATTGGAGTATCTAGGTGGGTTTTGGTTGATTTGTGTCTTAAGGTGTTATTCTACTATGAACACTAGGATAGATTGAACGGAAAGAATAGCTTCGTGTTATTTTACTATGGACTCTTGAATAGATCAATCAGAAAGGATAACTTTGAGGTGGTTTCATACCCTCCAATGATCTCTTCGTTTGTTCTCCGCTATTAGTGACTTTGGAGTGACTCTCTGTTGCATGTTGAGGGATTGTTATATGATCTAATTATGTTATTATTGTTGAGAGAAGTTGCACTAGTGAAAGTATGAACCCTAGGCCTTGTTTCCTAGCATTGCAATACCGTTTGTGCTCACTTTTAACACTTGCTACCTTGCTGTTTTTATATTTTCAGATTACAAAAACCTATATCTACCATCCATATTGTACTTGTATCACCATCTCTTCGCCGAACTAGTGCACCTATACAATTTACCATTGTATTGGGTGTGTTGGGGACACAAGAGACTCTTTGTTATTTGGTTGCAGGGTTGTTTGAGAGAGACCATCTTCATCCTACGCCTCCCACTGATTGATGAACCTTAGGTCATCCACTTGAGGGAAATTTGCTACTGTCCTACAAACCTCTGCACTTGGAGGCCCAACAACGTCTACAAGAAGAAGGTTGTGTAGGAGACATCAAGATCTTTTCTGGCGCCGCTGCCGGGGAGGTTAGCGCTTGAAGGCATATCTTTAGATCTTGCAATCGAATCTTTTAGTTCTTGTTTTATCACTAGTTTAGTTTATAAAAGAAAACTACAAAAAATGGAATTGAGTTTGCCTCATACGCTTCATCTTTTTAATATCTTTCGTGAGAATGATGGAAAGGAAAATTGTGCTCAACTGCTAGAATAAGAAGTCTATAGAATGTTCGGCACTAAATCTTTGAATGATGAGCATGATTGCAATGTTATTATTATGAATTCTTTGAATATCCATGATGCTAATGATATGCAAAGCCACAAGCTTGGGGAAGCTATGTTTGATGAACATGATATTTTTTCTCCCCCAAGTTTTGATGAGAAAATTTATTATGATGAAAGCATGCCTCCTATTTATGATGATTATATTGATGAAAGTGGATTGGGAGAGGTCATGACTTTATTTAGTGATGAATCCACTATTTCGGAAGAGGCTCCAATTGATTATGAGAACAAAGTTGCTATCTATGATGATTATTGTGATGACATGTATGCTATAAAGAATATGATAACCATGAAACTTGTCATCATGTTTTGAGTTTTCAATTGTATTATGCCTCACATGATAGTTATTTTTTTGAGTTTGCTCCCACTATAATGAATGAGAAGAATTTTGCTTATGTGGTGAGTAGTAAAATTTCTATGCTTGTAGATCATGAAAAGAATGCTTTATGTGATGGTTATATTGTTGAATTCATTCGTTGCTACTGAAAATTATTATGAGGGAGTTATATATGCTCGTAGGAATTGCAATAATATCAAGTTTCCTCTCTATGTGCTTAAATCTTGAAGTTATGCTTGTTTTGCTTTCCTATGCAAGTCGATTCTTGTTCCCACAAGTTGTTTGCTCACAAAATCCCTATGCATAGGAAGTGGTTTATACTTAAATGTGCTAGTCATAGTCTTCATGATGATATCTTTATGTTACAATTCTTATCTTTTAGGTGAGCATCGTTGAAAGCATCATGCCTAGCTAGGGGCGTTAAATGATAGCGCTTGTTGGGGGGCAACCCAATTTTATTTTAGCTACTTTCTTTTTGTTCCTGTTTAGTAATATATTAATCATCTATCCTCTATTATGATTGTGTTTTTTATGTTTTAATTAGTATTTGTGCCAAGTAAATCCTTTAGGATCTTCTTGGGTGATTGTTATTTGATCTTGCTGTAAAAAACATAAAGTATGCGCTCACGAGAATAATTTTAATTTCTTACCAGAGAGCGATAAAATACCAATTACACTTGAAGTAGATTAATAAACAAATTTCCTAGGACTTCCTAATTTCTCAGGATTTTTGGAGTTACAGAAGTATTCGAAACCTACATATTACTACAAACCGTTCTGTTTTTTGATAGATTCTGTTTTCTATGTGTTGTTTGCTTATTTTGATGAATCTATGAGTAGTATCTGAGGGTATGAACCATAGAGAAGTTGGAATACAGTAGATATTACACTGATATGAATTTAGAATGAGTTCACAACAGTACCTAAGTGGTGGTTTTATTTTCTTATACTAACGGAGCTTACGAGTTTTCTGTTGAGTTTTGTGTTGTGAAGTTTTCATGTTTTGGGTAAAGATTCGATGGACTATGGAATAACGAGTGGCAAGAGCCTAAGCTTGGGGATGCCCAAGGCACCCCAAGGTAAATCCAAGGACACCAAAAATCCAAAGCTTGGGGATGCCCCGGAAGGCATCCCCTCTTTCGTCTTTGTTCATCGGTAACTTTACTTGGAGCTATATTTTTATTCACCACATGATATGTGTTTTGCTTGGAGGGTCATTTTATTTTAATTTGTTTAGCTTGCTGTTTGAATAAAATACCAAGATCTGAAATTCTTAAGAGTCTTCACATAGTTGCATAATTAGTCGACTACTCATTGAGCTTCACTTATATTTTTCGGAGTAGTTTGTTGTTGCTCTAGTGCTTCACTTACATCTTTTTAGAGCACGGCGGTGGTTTTATTTTATAGAAATAGATGAACTCTCACGCGTCACTTATATTATTTTGAGATTCCTAAGCAGCATGGTAATTTGCTTTGGTTATGAATTTAGTCCTAATATGATGGGCATCCAAGAGGGATATAATAAAAACATTCATATAAAGTGCATTGAATACTATGAGAAGTTTGATACTTGATGATTGTTTTGAGATATGAGGATGGTAATATTAGAGTCATGCTAGTGAGTAGTTGCGAATTTGAGAAATACTTGTGTTAAAGTTTGTGATTCCCGTAGCATGCACGTATGGTGAACCGTTATGTGATGAAGTCGGAGCATGATTTATTTATTGATTGTCTTCCTTATGAGTGGCGGTCGGGGACGAGCGATGGTCTTTTCCTACCAATCCATCCCCCTAGGAGCATGCGCGTAGTGCTTTGTTTCGATAACTAATAGATTTTCGCAATAAGTATGTGAGTTTTTTATGACTAATGTTGAGTCCATGGATTATACACACTCTCACCCTTCCACCATTGCTAGCCTCTCTAGTACCGCGCAACTTTCGCCAGTACCATAAACCCACCATATACCTTCCTCAAAACAGCCACCATACCTACATATTATGGCATTTCCATAGCCATTCCGAGATATATTGCCATGCAACTTTCCACCATTCCGTTTATTATGACACGCTCCATCATTGTCATATTGCTTTGCATGATCATGTAGTTGACATCATATTTGTAGCAAAGCCACCGTTCACAATTCTTTCATACATGTCACTCATGAGTCATCGCACATCCCGGTACACCGCCGGAGGCATTCATATAGAGTCATATTTTGTTCTAAGTATCGAGTTGTAATTCTTGAGTTGTAAGTAAATAAAAGTGTGATGATCATCATTATTAGGGCATTGTCCCATGTGAGGAAAGGATGATCGAGACTTTGATGCCCCCACAAGTCGGGATGAGACTCCTGACAAAAAAAGAGAAATGCCATAAAAAAGGGAGAAGGCCCAATAAAAGAGAGAGAAAAGAGAGAAGGGACAATGCTACTATCCTTTTTCCACACTTGTGCTTCAAAGTAGCACCATGATCCTCATGATAGAGAGTCTCCTATGTTGTCACATTCATATACTAGTGGGAATCTTTCATTATAGAACTTGGCTTGTATATTCCAATGATGGGCTTCCTCAAAATGCCCTAGGTCTTCGTGAGCAAGCGAGTTAGATGCACACCCACTTAGTTTCTTTTTGAGCTTTCATACACTTATAGCTCTAGTTCATCCGTTGCATGGCAATCCCTACTCACTCACATTGATATCTATTGATGGGCATCTCCATAGCCCATTGATATGCCTAGTTGATGTGAGACTATCTTCTCCTTTTTGTCTTCTCCACAACCACCATTCTATTCCACCTATAGTGCTATGTCCATGGCTCACGCTCATGTATTGCGTGAAGATTGAAGAAGTTTGAGAACATCAAAAGTATGAAACAATTGCTTGGCTTGTCATCTGGGTTGTGCATGATTTAAATATTTTGTGTGATGAAGATAGAGCATGGCCAGACTATATGATTTTGTAGGGATAGCTTTCTTTGGCCATGTTATTTTGAGAAGACATGATTACTTTGTTAGTATGCTTGAAGTATTATTGTTTTTATGTCAATATTAAACTTTTGTCTTGAATATTATGGATCTGAATATTCTTGCCACAATAAAGAGAACTACATGGATAAATATGTTAGGTAGCATTCCACATCAAAAATTCTATTTTTATCATTTACCTACTCAAGGACGAGCAGGAATTAAGCTTGGGGATGCTTGATAAGTCTCCAACGTATCTATAATTTTTGATTGTTCCATGCTTTTATATTATCAACCTTGGATGTTTTATATGCATTTATATGCTATTTTATATGATTTTTGGGACTAACCTATTAACCTAGAGCCTAGTGCTAGTTTCTCTTTTTTCCTTGTTTTAGAGTATCGCAGAAAAGGAAAATCAAACAGAGTCCAATTGACCTGAAACTTGACGGAACTTTTTTTGGAACGGAAGCAATCCAGGAGACTTGGAGTAGACGCCAGGGAAGCTTCAAGGGAGGCACGAGGCAGGGAGGCGCGCCCTACCCCCTTGGGCACGCCCCCACCCTCGTGGGCCCCTCATGGCTCCCCTGATCGACTTCTTTCGCCTATTTATATCCATATACCCTAAAAACATCGGAGAACAGAATAGATCGGGGGTTCCACCGCCAGAAGCCTCCGTAGCCACCGGAAACCAATCTAGACCCATTCGGCACCCTGCCAGAGGGGGGAATCCCTCTCCGGTGGCCATCTTCATCATCCCGGCGCTCTCCATGACGAGGAGGGAGTAGTTCACCCTCGAGGATGAGGGTATGTACCAGTAGCTATGTGTTTGATCTCTCTCTCTCTCTTCCTCTCTCTCTCTCTCTCGTGTTCTTGAGGTGGTACGATCTTGATGTATCGCGAGCTTTGCTATTATAGTTGGATCTTATGATGTTTCTCCCCCTCTACTCTCTTGTAATGGATTGAGGTTTCCCTTTGAAGTTATCTTATCAGATTGAGTCTTTAAGGATTTGAGAACACTTGATGTATATCTTGCACGTGCCAATCTGTGGTGACAATGGGATATCATGTGATCCACTTGATGTATGTTTTGGTGATCAACTTGCGAGTTTCGTGACCTCGTGAACTTATGCATAGGGGTTGGCACACGTTTTCATCTTGACTCTCCGGTAGAAACTTTTGGGCACTCTTTGAAGTTCTTTGTGTTGGTTGAATAGATGAATCTGAGATTGTGTGATGCATATTGTATAATCATACCCACGGATACTTGAGGTGACATTGGAGTATCTAGGTGACATTAGGGTTTTGGTTGATTTGTGTCTTAAGGTGTTATTCTAGTACAAACTCTAGGATAGATTGAATGGAAAGAATAGTTCGTGTTATTTTACTACCAACTCTTGAATAGATCGATCAGAAAGGATAACTTTGAGGTGGTTTCGTACCCTAGAATAATATCTTCATTTGTTCTCCGCTATTAGTGACTTCGGAGTGACTCTTTGTTGCATGTTGAGGGATTGTTATATGATCCAATTATGTTATTATTGTTGAGAGAAGTTGCATTAGTGAAAGTATGAACCCTAGGCCTTGTTTCCTAGCATTGCAATACCATTTGTGCTCACTTTTACCACTTGCTACCTTGCTGTTTTTATATTTTTAGATTACAAAAACCTATATCTACCATCCATATTGTACTAGTATCACCATCTCTTCGCCGAACTAGTGCACCTATACAATTTACCATTGTATTGGTTGTGTTGGGGACACAAGAGACTCTTTGTTATTTGGTTGCAGGGTTGTTTGAGAGAGACCATCTTCATCCTACGCCTCCCACGGATTGATAAACCTTAGGTCATCCACTTGAGGGAAATTTGCTACTGTCCTACAAACCTCTGCACTTGGAGGCCCAACATCGTCTACAAGAAGAAGGTTGTGTAGTAGACATCAGTCGCCGGCCTCGGTCGGATGCGGTGCGCGAGACCGTCGGCGTTGGGTGATAGCAGATCTTGCTGGATCCATGGCTGGGGCGAATCAGGGTCGCCGTTGTCGTACTTCTCTAGGAATAGGGCACCCCCATGCTTCTCTGGGGTCACCGACGCGGTTGTGGTGGCAGGGCTAGTCGGTGTCGCCCCGGATCTGGCGGGGAAAGAAAAGGCCCAAGAGCACATGGGGATGGCCGCCGGGGCCGCAAGGCCAAATGCGAAGACGGGCAGGAGAGGGAGGAGGCGGGGCGGCCGTGTGAGAGCTGGACATGCCACTGTCGCCCTCCTGCAGGGACGCGTAAGTTAGAGAGTTGCCGGTGAGGAGCTCCAGCAGGAGCACGCATAGGAAGTAGACGCCGCCTCCAGGGCGCGGTAGCCGCCGGCGACCGCACGGACGACGACGCGTATGTGGTGTGGAGCGCAGCGCCGCCCCTCACGTTCTCGTCCTCCGCCGCGCTGGAAAGGGAGCAGATAAGACAGACTGCTGGTTGAATATTACAAATGGCAGGGGTCTTTAGGCTAAGACAAATCATTTTTCAGATATTTCACTTAAAAAGGGATTGCGGGTTTAATTACCAGAAAACAGAAGGACTTTTGTGTAAAAAGGCCGCGACGGTGAACCCGAGAGACTCAACCCGCGCTTTATTATTAGGGAAGTAGGATTTAACTAATAAAATACCAATGCATGTCGCCAAAGATTATATCGTTGGAGTCGTATTTGAACATAGTTTCCAGCTATACAATTTTTGTAACATGCATTAACACCGTTTTGGTTAAATTTAAGGTTATATACCAGCAAGCGTTTACCCGCAACACACACGGCTTATTCCATCACAAACAGCTCGGATGGATCAACTGTATGACACGTATCGCACACGCAACTCTAATCTGATTCGTGCTTGATGTCTCCGACACCACTCGCACAGTTCGTCTTATTTGCCATGTATCACTGTGTCGTCCTCTGCTTGCGTCCCTCGGCAAGCTCTGCTCGCCATTTGGCATCGCGGCGCGCTGTGCTCGCCGTTAGGCGCCGCGGCGCGCTCTGCTCGCATCTGGTGGCGCGCTCGGCTTGTGGACAACTTTTCCTTGTGCGTTCAACTGCTATATGCACAATATGCTAGCAAGATGCCCGTGTGTTGCACAAAACATCAAGATACATTTGTATGAGTAGTTTATCTTGTGAGAGAAAAGGATGAACGACAGACGTCCTTATCTGCAAGTGTGGAGAGAGGTACGGGTATCTTTTTGAAAAAAATTCATAGTTTGCTTTCTAACCGTCAGATATAGATCGGACTGTCTATATTACACTATGGCAGGCACACCATCCTCACCAACTCGGTCTTTTATAAGAGTAGAGATAGAGATGGTTGATCGCCGTTGAGGCGACTGCTACCTCTTGAGCATGCGTTGGGTTTCCCTTGAAGAGGAAAGGGTCATGCAGCAAAGTAGCTTTAGTATTTCCTTCAGTTTTGAGAACCAAGGTATCAATCCAGTAGGAGGTAACACACAAGTCACCTAGTACCTACAGAAACAAACAAGAACCTCGCAACCAATGCAATAAAGGGGTTGTCAATCCCTTCACGGTCACTTACGAAAGTGAGATCTGATAGATATAATAAGATAAATATTTTTGGTGTATAGATTGGAAAATAAAGATTGCAATATAAACAGTAATAAAAATAGTAAATAGATAGGAAAATAATATGATGGAAGATAGACCCGGGGGCCATAGGTTTCACTAGTGGCTTCTCTCAAGATAGCAAATTCTATGGTGGATGAACAAATTACTGTCGAGCAATTGAAAGAAAAGCGCATAGTTATGAGAATATCTAGGCATGATCATGTATATAGGCATCACGTCCGCGACAAGTAGACCGAAACGATTCTGCATCTACTACTATTACTCCACACATCGACCGTTATCCAGCATGCATCTAGAGTATTAAGTTCATAAGAACAGAGTAACGCATTAGGCAAGATGACATGATGTAGAGGGATAAACTCAAGCAATATGATATAAACCCCATCTTTTTATCCTCGATGGTAACAATACAATACGTGCCCTACTGCCCTGCTGTCACTGGGAAAGGACGCCGCAAGATTGAACCCAAAGCTAAGCACTTATCCCATTGCAAGAAAGATCAATCTAGTAGGCCAAACCAAACTAATAATTCGAAGAGACTTGCAAAGATATTTAAATCATGCATAAAAGATTTCAGAGAAGAATCAAATATTGTTCATAGATAATCTTGATCATAAACCCACAATTCATCGGATCTCGACAAACACACCGCAAAAAGAATTACAACGAATATATCTCCAAGAGAATCGAGGAGAACTTTGTATTGAGATCCAAAGAGAGAGAAGAAGCCATCTAGATAATAACTATGGACCCAAAGGTCTGTGGTAAACTACTCACACATCATCGGAGAGGCTATGGTGTTGATGTAGAAGCCCTCCGTGACCGATTCCCCCTCCGGCAGAGCACCGGAAAGCCCCAAGATGGGATCTCACAGGTACAGAAGGTTGCGGCAGTGGAAATAGGGTTTCGTGGTGCTCCTGGATGTTTTCGGGGTATATGGGTATATATAGGAGGAAGAAATACGTCGGTGGAGCTGCGAGGGGCCCACGAGGGTGGGGGCGCGCCTATCCCCTTGGACGCGCCCTCCTGCCTCGTGGCCTCCTTGCTTCTTTCTTGACGTCCACTCCAAGTCTCCTGGATCACGTTTGTTCCAAAAATAACTCTCCCGAAGGTTTCATTCCGTTTGGATTCCGTTTGATATTCCTTTTTTGAGAAACTGAAATAGGCACAAAAATAGCAATTTGCACCGGGCCTTTGGTTAATAGGTTAGTCCCAAAAATAATATAAAAAGGTATATTAAAGCCCATTAAACATCGAAAACAGATAATATAATAGCATGGAATAATCAAAAATTATAGATACGTTGGAGATGTATCAAGCATCCCCAAGCTTAATTCCTACTCGTCCTCGAGTAGGTAAATGATAAAAATAGAATTTTTGATGTGGAATGCTACCTAGCATAATTCTCAATGGAATTTTCTTTATTGTGGCATGAATGTTCAGATCCTAAAGATTCAATACAAAAGTTTAATATTGACATAAAAATAATAATACTTCAAGCATACTAGCAAAGCAATCATGTCTTCTCAAAAAAACATGGCCAAAGAAAGTTATCCCTACAAAATCATATAGTCTGGCGATGCTCCATCTTCACCACACAAAATATTTAAATCATGCAAACCCTGATGACAAGCCAAGCAATTGTTTCATACTTTTGATGCTCTCAAACTTTTTCAATCTTCACGCAATACATGAGCGTGAGCCATGGACATAGCACTATGGGTGGAATAGAATGGTGGTTGTGGAGAAGACAAAAAGGAGAAGATAGTCTCACACCAACTAGGCGTATCAACGGGCTATGGAGATGCCCATCAATAGATATCAATGTGAGTGAGTAGGGATTTCCATGCAACGGATGCACTAGAGCTATAAGTGTATGAAGGCTCAACAAAAGAACTAAGTGGGTGTGCATCCAACTCGCTTGCTCACGAAGACCTAGGGCATTTTGAGGAAGCCCATCATTGGAATATACAAGCCAAGTTCTATAATGTAAAATTCCCACTGGTATATGAAAGTGACAACATAGGAGACTCTCAATCATGCATATCATGGTGCTACTTTGAATCACAAGTGTGGTAAAAGGATAGTAGCATTGTCCCTTCTCTCTTTTTCTCTCATTTTTTCATTTTTCTCTTTTTTCCGCTCTTTTATTAGAGAATTTGTCTGGAGTCTCATCTCTACTTGTGGGGGAATCATAGTCTCCATCATCCTTTCCTCACTTGGGACAATGCTCTAATAATGACGATCACACTTTTATTTACTTACAACTCAAAAAATTACAACTCGATACTAGAACAAAATATGACTCTATGTGAATGCCTCCGGCGGTGTACCGGGATGTGCAATGACTCATGGGAGACATGTATGCAAGAATTATAAAGGTGGCTTTGCCACAAATACGATGTCAACTACATGATCATGCAAAGCAATATGACAATGATGAAGCGTGTCATAGCAAACGGAACGGTGGTAAGTTGCATGGCAATATATCTCGAATGGCTATGGAAATGCCATAATAGGTAGGTATGGTGGCTGTTTTTAGGAAGGTATATGGTGGGTGTATGGTACCGGTGAAAGTTGAGCTATACTATAAAGGCTAGCAATGGTGGAAGGGTGAGAGTGTGTATAATCCATGGACTCAACATTAGTCATAAAGAACTCACATACTTATTGCAAAAATATATTAGTTATCGAAACAAAGTACTACGCACATGCTCCTAGGGGATAGATTGGTAGGAAAAGACCATCGCTCGTCCCCGACCGCCATTCATAAGGAAGACAATCAATAAATAAATCATGCTCCGACTTCATGACATAATGGTTCACCATACCTGCATGCTACGGGAATCACCAACTTTAGAACAAGTATTTCTCAAATTCACAACTACTCAACTAGCATGACTCTAATATCACCATCTTCATATCTCAAAACAATCATCAAGTATCAAACTTCTCATAGTATTCAATGCACTTTTTATGATAGTTTTTATTATACCCATCTTGGATGCCTATCATATTAGGACTAATTTTATACCCAAAGCAAATTACCATGCTGTTCAAAAAGACTCTCAAAATGATATAAGTGAAGTATGAGAGATCAATAATTTCTATAAAATAAAACCACCACCGTGCTCTTAAAAATATAAGTGAAGCACTAGAGCAAAATTTTCTAGCTCATAAGATATGAGTGAAGCACATAGGGTATTCTAATAAATTCTGATTCATGTGTGTCTCTCCAAAAGGTGTGTACAACAAGTATGATTGGGGTAAACTAAAAAGGGAAGGCTCAAATCATACAAGACGCTCGAAGCAAAACACATATCATGTGGTGAATAAAAATATAGCGCCGCCACGGTGGCCCTCTGATGCCCATCTTCTACTATATGGAGTCTTTCGTCAAGGAAAAAATCATAAGCAAGCTTTCGGGACGAGACTCCGCCGCCACGAGGCGGAACCTTGGCGGAACAAATCTAGGGCTTTGGCGGAGCTGTTCTACTGGGGAAACTTCCCTCCGGGAGGGGGAAATCATCACCATCGTCATCACCAATGATCCTCTCATCAGGAGGGGGTCAATCTCCATCAACATCTTCACCAGCACCATCTCATCTCAAACCCTAGTTCATCTCTTGTGTCCAATCTTTGTATCCAAACCTCAGATTAGTACCTGTGGGTTACTAATAGTGTTGATTACTCCTTATAGTTGATGCTAGTTGGTTTACTTGGTGGAAGATCATATGTTCAGATCCATTATGCGTATTAATACCCCTCTGATTATGAACATGAATATGCATTGTGAGTAGTTATGTTTGTTCCTGAGGACATGGGAGAAGTCTTGCTATTAGTAGTCATGTGAATTTGGTATTCGTTCGATATTTTGATGAGATGTATGTTTTCATCCCTCTAGTGGTGTCATGTGAACGTTGACTACATGACACTTCACCATTGTTTGGGCCTAGAGGGAGTCATTGGGAAGTAATAAGTAGATGATGGGTTGCTAGAGTGACAGAAGCTTAAACCCTAGTGTATGCGTTGCTTCGTAAGGGGCTGATTTGGATCCATATGTTTCATGCTATGGTTAGGTTTACCTTAATACTTCTGTTGTAGTTGCGGATGCTTGCAATAGGGGTTAATCATAAGTGGGATGCTTGTCCAAGCAAGGACAGTACCCAAGCACCGGTCCACCCACATATCAGATTATCAAAGTACCGAACGCGAATCATATGATCGTGATGAAAACTAGCTTGACGATAATTCCCATGTGTCCTCGGGAGCGCTTTACATCATATAAGAGTTTTTCCAGGCTTGTACTTTGCTACAAAAAGTATTGGGCCATCTTGCTGCACCTTATTTACTTTTATTACTTGCTACTCATTACAATTACCTTAACACAAAACTATCTGTTACCAATAATTTCAGTGCTTCCAGAGAATACATTACTGAAAACTACTTATCATTTCCTTCTGCTCCTCGTTGGGTTCTACACTCTTACTTATCGAAAGGACTACGATAGATCCCCTATACTTGTGGGTCATCAAGACTCTTTTCTGGCGCCGTTGCCGGGGAGTGAAGTGCCTTTGGTAGGTGGAATTTGGTAAGGAAAAATTTATATAGTGTGCTGAAATTTACTGTCACTTGTTACTATGGAAAGGAATCCTTTGAGGGGTTTGTTTGGGGTATCTTCACCTCGTCTGGAACCACAATTAGTTACTCCTCAACCTACTGGACCTACTGAAAATGAAAATGTTTACTTCGAAATTCCTTCGGGTATGATAGAGAAACTGCTAGCTAATCCTTTTGCAGGAGATGGAACATTGCATCCCGACTTACACTTAATCTATGTGGATGAAGTTTGTGGATTATTTAAGCTTGCGGGTATGCCCGATGATGTTATCAAGAAGAAGGTCTTCCCTTTATCTTTGAAGGGAGATGCATTGACGTGGTATAGGCTATGTGATGATATGGTATCATGGGACTACAAACGGTTGAAATTGGAATTCCATTAGAAGTTTATCCTATGCATCTTGTTCATCGTGATCGTAATTATATATATATATATATAATTTTTGGCCTCACGAAGGAGAAAGCATCGCTCAAGCTTGGGGGAGGCTTAAGTCAATGTTATATTCATGCCCCAATCATGAGCTCTCAAGAGAAATGATTATTCAAACTTTTTATGCTCGGCTTTCTGACAACAATCGCTCCATGCTCGATACTTCTTGTACTGGTTCCTTTATAATGAAGACTATTGAATACAAATGGAATTTATTGGAGAGAATTAAATGCAACTCTGAAGATTGGGATCTCGACGAAGGTAAGGAGTCAGGTATAACACCTAAGTTTGATTGTGTTAAATCTTTTATGGATACTGATGTTTTCCGTAAATTTAGCACTAAATATGGACTTGACTCTGAGATAGTAGCTTCTTTCTGTGAATCCTTTGCTACTCATGTTGATCTCCCTAAGGAGAAGTGGTTTAAATATAATCCTCCCATTGAAGTAAAAGTAGTTGCACCTATTAAAGTTGAAGGAAAGACTATCACTTATAATGATCGTATTGTTCCTACTACTTATGTTGAGAAACCACCTTTCCCTGTTAGAATAAAGAATCATGCTAAAGCTTCAACTGTGGTCAACAAAAGTACTATTAAGACACCTAAACCCCCTGAGCAAGTTAAAGTTGAACCTAATGTTGCTATGGTTAAAGATCTCTTGGTCGATAATATTAATGGGCATGTTATTTACTTCTGTGATGAGACTTCTAGAATTGCTAAACCTGGTGCTAAAGATAAACATAGACCTGTGGTAGGCATGCCTGTTATTTCTGTTAAAATAGGAGATCATTGTTATCATGGCTTATGTGATATGGGTGCTAGTGCCAGTGCAATACCTATTTCCTTATACAACGAAATTATGCATGATATTGCACCAGCTGAAATAGAAGGTATTGATGTTACCATGAAGCTTACTAATAGAGATACTATTTCACCAATTGGGATTGTTAGAGACGTTGAAGTCTTGTGTGGGAAGGCTAAATATCCTGCTGATTTTCTTGTTCTTGGTTCCCCTCAAGATAGCTTTTGTCCCATTATATTTGGTAGACCCTTCTTGAATATTGTCAATGCTAAGATAGACTGCAATAAGGATATTGTCTCTATTGGTTTAGGGGATATGTCTCATGAGTTTAATTTTTCTAAATTTCGTAGACAACCCCATGATAAAGAATTGCCTAGTAAAGATGAAATTCTTGGTCTTGCTTCTATTGCCGTGCCTCCTACTGATCCATTAGAACAATACTTGCTAGACCATGAAAATGATATGTTTATGAATGAAAGAAAGGAAATAGATGAGGTATTCTTTAAACAGGGACCTATTCTGAAACACAACTTGCCTGTTGAAATCCTTGGGGACCCTCCTCCACCCAAGGCTGATCCCGTGTTTAAGCTTAAACCATTACCCGATACTCTTAAATATGCTTATCTTGATGAAAAGAAAATATATCCTGTTATTATTAGTGCTAACCTTTCAGAGAAGGAGGAAGATAAATTATTGAAAACTCTGAAGAAGCACCATGCTGCTAGTGGATATACTCTTGACGATCTTAAGGGCATTAGTCCCACTCTATGTCAACACAAAATAAATTTGGAGGAAGACGCCAAACCCATTATTGATCATCAACGGCGGCTGAATCCTAAGATGAAAGAAGTGGTAAGAAAGGAAATATTAAAGCTCCTTGAGGCAGGTATAATTTATCCCGTTGCTGATAGTCAGTGGGTAAGTCCTGTCCATTGTGTCCCTAAGAAGGGAGGTATTACTATTGTTCCTAATGATAAAGATGAATTGATTCCGCAAAGAATTATTACAGGTTATAGGATGGTAATTGATTCCCAAAAATTAAATAAGGCTACTAAAAAAGATCATTAAACCTTACATTTTATTGATCAAATGCTAGAAAGATTATCCAAACATACACATTTTTGCTCTCTAGATGGTTACTCTGGCTTCTCTCAAATACCTGTGTCAGCTGATGATCAATCAAAGACCACTTTTACTTGCCCTTTAGGTACTTTTGCTTATAGACGTATGCCTTTTGGTTTATGTAATGCACCTGCTACCTTTGAAAGATGCATGATGGCTATATTCTCTGACTTTTGTGAAAAGATATGTGAGGTTTTCATGGACGATTTCTCCGTTCATGGATCCTCTTTTGATGATTGCTTGAGCAACCTTGATCGAGTTTTGTAGAGATGTGAAGAAACTAATCTTGTCTTGAATTGGGAGAAATGTCACTTTATGGTTAATGAAGGTATTGTCTTGGGGCATAAAATTTCTGAAAGAGGTATTGAAGTTGATAAGGCTAAAGTTGATGCTATTGAAAAGATGCCATGTCCCAAGGACATTAAAGGTATAAGAAGCTTCCTCGATCACACCGGTTTTTATAGGAGGTTCATTAAGGACTTCTCAAAAATTTCTCGGCCTCTGAGTAATCTATTACAAAAAGATATTCCTTTTGTCTTCGATGATGATTGCGTAGAAGCATTTGAAATACTTAAAAAAGCATTGATTTCTGCACCTATTGTTCAGCCACCTTATTGGAATTTACCCTTTGAAATTATGTGTGATGCTAGTGATTATGCTGTAGGTGCTGTTCTAGGGCAAATAGTTGATAAGAAATTAAATGTTATTCAATATGCTAGTAAAACTCTAGACAATGCCCAGAGAAATTATGCTACCACTGAAAAGGAATTCTTAGCAGTTTTATTTGCTTGTGATAAGTTTAGACCTTACATTTTGGATTCTAAAGTAACTATTCACACTGATCATGCCGCTATTAAATATTTTATGGAAAATAAAGATGCTAAACCTAGACTTATTAGATGGGTTCTCTTTCTACAAGAATTTTATTTGCATATTATTGATAGAAAGGGAGCTGAGAACCCCGTTGCAGACAACTTGTCTAGGTTAGAAAATGTTCTTGATGACCCACTACCTATTGATGATAGCTTTCGTGATGAACAATTAAATGTCATAAATGCTTCTCGAACTGCTCCATGGTATGCTGATTGTGCTAATTATATTGTTGCTAAATTCATACCACCTAGTTTCACATACCAGCAATAGAAAAAGTTCTTCTATGATCTGAGACATTACTTTTGGGATAACCCACATCTTTATAAAGAAGGAGTAGATGGTGTTATTAGACGTTTTGTACCTGAGCATGAACAGGAAGAGATCCTACGCAAGTGTCACTCCGAGGCTTATGGAGGACACCATGCTGGAGATAGAACTACACACAAGGTATTACAATCCAGTTTTTATTGGCCTACTCTCTTCAAGGATGCCCGTAAGTTTTTCTTGTCTTGTGATGAATGTCAAAGAATTGGTAATATTAGTAGACGTCAAGAAATGCCTATGAATTATTCACTTGTTATTGAACCATTTGATGTTTGGGGCTTTGATTATATGGGACCTTTTCCTTCCTCCAATGGGTATACACATATTTTAGTTGTTGTTGATTACATTACTAAGTGGGTAGAAGTGTTGGAAATATGCTCTAGAGGCAATAATAAAATGATTATTATTATATTTCCTTGTTCATGTTAATTGTCTATTATTCATGCTATAATTGTGTTATCCGGAAATCATAATACATGTGTGAATACATAAACCATAACATGTCCCTAGTGAGCCTCTAGTTAACTAGCTCGTTGATCAATATATAGTCATGGTTTCCTGACTATGGACATTGGATGTCATTGATAACGGGATCACATCATTAGGAGAATGATGTGATGGACAAGACCCAATCCTAAGCATAGCACAAGATCGTGTAGTTCGTTTGCTAGAGCTTTTCTAATGTCAAGTATCATTTCCTTAGACCATGAGATCGTGTAACTCCCGGATGCCGTAGGAGTGCTTTGGGTGTACCAAACGTCAGAACGTAACTGGGTGACTATAAAGGTATACTACAGGTATCCTCGAAAGTATCTGTTGGGTTGACACGGATCGAGACTGGGATTTGTCACTCCGTATGACGGAGAGGTATCTCTGGGCCCACTCGGTAATGCATCATCATAATGAGCTCAATGTGACCAAGTGTTTGGTCACGGGATCATGCATTATGGTACGAGTAAAGTGACTTAACGGGAACGAGATTGAACGAGGTATTGGGATACCGACGATCGAATCTCGGGCAAGTAACGTACCAATTGACAAAGGGAATTGTATACGGGATTACTTGAATCCTCGACATCGTGGTTCATCCGATGAGATCATTGAGGAGCATGTGGGAGCCAACATGGGTATCTAGATCCCGCTGTTGGTTATTGACCAGAGAGTCGTCTCGGTCATGTCTGCGTGTCTCCCGAACCCGTAGGGTCTACACACTTAAGGTTCGGTGACGCTAGGGTTGTGGAGATATTAGTATGCGGTAACCCGAAAGTTGTCCGGAGTCCCGGATGAGATCCCGGACGTCACGAGGAGTTCCGGAATGGTCCGGAGGTGAAGATTTATATATAGGAAGTCTAGTTTCGGCCATCGGGAAAGTTTCGGGGGTAATCGGTATTGTACCGGGACCACCGAAAGGGTCCCGGGGGTCCATAGGTTGGGGCCACCTGTCCCGGAGGGGCCCATGGGATGAAGTGGGAGGGGAACCAGCCCCTGGTGGGCTGGTGCGCCCCCCATGGGCCTCCCCCTGCGCCTAGGGTTGGAAACCCTAGGGGTGGGGGGCGCCCCACCTGACTTGGGGGCCAAGTCCCCCCTTGGCCGCCGCCCTCCTAGGAGATTGGATCTCCTAGGGACGGCGCCCCCTAGGGGCCCTATATATAGTGGGGGGGAGGGCAGCCGCACCCAAGTCCCTGGCGCCTCCCTCTCCCTCTCGTTGGAGCTTGGCGAAGCCCTGCCGAGATCACCGCTGCTTCCACCACCACGCCGTCGTGCTGCTGGATCTCCATCAACCTCTCCTTCCCCTTGCTGGATCAAGAAGGAGGAGATGTCTTCCCAACCGTACGTGTGTTGAACGCGGAGGTGCCGCCCGTTCGGCACTAGGATCTTCGGTGATTTGGATCACGACGAGTACGACTCCCTCAACCCCGTTCTCTTGAACGCTTCCGCTCGCGATCTACATGGGTATGTAGATGCACTCCTCTCCCTCGTTGCTAGATGACTCCGTAGATTGATCTTGGTGATGCGTAGAAAATTTTAAAATTCTGCTACGTTCCCCAATAGTGGTATCATGAGCTAGGTCTATGCGTAGTTTCTATGCACGAGTAGAACACAAGTTATTGTGGGCGTCGATTTTGTCAATTTACTTGCCGTTACTAGTCTTATCTTGAATCGGCGGCATCGTGGGATGAAGCGGCCCGGACCGACCTTACACATATGCTTACATGAGACTGGTTCCACCGACTGACATGCACTAGTTGCATAAGGTGGCTAGCGGGTGTCTGTCTCTCCCACTTTAGTCGGATCGGATTCGATGAAAAGGGTCCTTATGAAGGGTAAATAGAAATTGGCATATCACGTTGTGGTTTTGGCGTAGGTAAGAAACGTTCTTGCTAGAAACCTTTAGCAGCCACGTAAAAAACTTGCAACAACAATTAGAGGACGTCTAACTTGTTTTTGCAGCATATGCCGTGTGATGTGATATGGCCAAAAGGATGTGATGAATGATATATGTGATGTATGATATTGATCATGTTCTTGTAATAGGAATCACGACTTGCATGTCGATGAGTATGACAACCGGCAGGAGCCATAGGAGTTGTCTTAATTTATTTATGACCTGCGTGTCAACATAAATGTCATGTAATTACTTTCATTTATTGCTAAACCGTTAGCCATAGTAGTAGAAGTAATAGATGACAAGACAACTTCATGAAGACACGATGATGGAGATCATGGTGTCATGCCGGTGACGATGATGATCATGGCGCCCCGAAGATGGAGATCAAAAGCAGCAAAATGATATTGGCCATATCATGTCACTATTTGATTGTATGTGATGTTTATCATGTTTTACATCTTATTTGCTTAGAACGATGGTAGCTTAAATAAGATGATCCCTCACAATAATTTCACGAAAGTGTTCCCGCTAACTGTGCACCGTTGCGAAGGTTTGTTGTTTCGAAGCACCACGTGATGATCGGGTGTGATAGATTCTAACATTCGAATACAACGGGTGTAAGCCAGATTTACACACGCAATACACTAAGGTTGACTTGACGAGCCTAGCATGTACAGACATGGCCTCAGTACACGGAAGACCGAAAGGTCGAACATGAGTCGTATAGAAGATACGATCAACATGAAGATGTTCACCGATGATGACTAGTCCGTCTCACGTGATGATCGGACACGGCCTAGTTGACTCGGATCATGTATCACTTAGATGACTAGAGGGATGTCTGTCTGAGTGGGAGTTCATTAAATATTTTGATTAGATGAACTTAATTATCATGAACTTAGTCTAAAAACCTTTGCAAAATGTCTTGTAAATCAAATGGCTAACGCTCATTTCAACCTCAACTTCAACGCGTTCCTAGAGAAAACCAAGATGAAAGATGATGGCAGCAACTATACGGACTGGGTCCGGAACCTGAGGATCATCCTCATAGCTGCCAGGAAAGCATATGTCCTAGAAGCACCGCTAGGTGAAGCACCCATCCCAGAGAACCAAGACGTTATGAACGCTTGGCAGTCACGTGCTGATGATTACTGCCTCGTTCAGTGCGGCATGCTTTATAGCTTAGAACCGGGGCCCCAATAGCGTTTTGAGCAACACGGAGCATATGAGATGTTCGAAGAGCTGAAAATGGTTTTCCTAGCTGATGCCCGGGTCGAGAGATATGAATTCTCTGACAAGTTCTACAGTTGTAAGATGGAGGAAAATAGTTCTGTCAGTGAGCACATACTCAAAATGTCTGGGTTGCACAACCGCTTGTCCCAGCTGGACATTAACCTCCTGGACGAGGCGGTCATTGACAGAATCCTTCAGTCGCTCCCACCTAGCTACAAGAGCTTTGTGATGAACTACAATATGCAGGGGATGGTGAAAACTATTCCTGAAGTATTTTCAATGCTGAAATCAGCGGAGGTGGAAATCAAAAAGGAACATCAAGTGTTGATGGTCAATAAAACCACTAGTTTCAAGAAAGGCAAGGGTAAGAAGAACTTCAAGAAGGACGGCAAGGGAGTTTCCGCGGCCGGTAAATTGGTTGCCGGGAAGAAGCCAAAGAATGGACCCAAACCTGAGACTGAGTGCTTTTATTGCAAGGGAAAGGGACATTGGAAGCGGAACTGCCCCAAATACTTAGCGGACAAGAAGGCCGGCAACACTAAAGGTATATGTGATATACATGTAATTGATGTGTACCTTACCAGTACTCGTAGTAGCTCCTGGGTATTTGATACCGGTGCGGTTGCTCATATTTGTAACTCAAAACAGGAGCTGTGGAATAAGCGGAGACTAGCGAAGGACGAGGTGACGATGCGCGTCGGGAATGGTTCCAAGGTTGATGTGATCGCCGTCGGCACGCTACCTCTACATTTACCTACGGGATTAGTTTTAAACCTCAACAATTGTTATTTAGTGCCAGCTTTGAGCATGAACATTGTATCTGGATCTCGTTTAATACGAGATGGCTACTCATTTAAATCCGAGAATAATGGTTGTTCTATTTATATGAGAGATATGTTTTATGGTCATGCCCCACTGGTCAATGGTTTATTCTTAATGAATCTCGAACGTGATGTTACACATATTCATAGTGTGAATACCAAAAGATGTTAGATTGATAATGATAGTCCCACATATCTGTGGCATTGCCGCCTTGGTCACATCGGTGTCAAACGCATGAAGAAGCTCCATATAGATGGACTTTTGGAGTCTCTTGATTTCGAATCATTTGACACATGCGAACCATGCCTCATGGGTAAAATGACCAAGACTCCATTCTCCGGAACAATGGAGTAAGCAACCAACTTATTGGAAATTATACATACTAATGTGTGCGGTCCAATGAGCGTTGAGGCTCGCGGTGGCTATCGTTATGTTCTCACTCTCACTGATGACTTAAGTAGATATGGGTCTGTCTATTTGATGAAACACAAGTCTGAGACCTTTGAAAAGTTCAAGGAATTTCAGAATGAGGTAGAGAATCAACATGACCGAAAGATAAAATTCTTACGATCAGGTCGTGGGGGAGAATATTTAAGTCACAAATTTGGTACGCACTTAAGGAAATGTGGAATCGTTTCACAAATCACGCCGCCTAGAACACCTCAGCGTAACGGTGTGTTCGAACGTCGTAATCGCACTCTATTGGATATGGTGCGATCTATGATGCAACTCACTGATTTACCGCTATCATTTTGGGGATACGCTCTAGAGACAGCTACATTCACTTTAAATAGGGCACCGTCTAAATCCGTTGAGATGACACCGTATGAATTATGGTTTGGGAAGAAACCTAAGCTGTCGTTTCTAAAAGTTTGGGGATGCGATGCTTATGTCAAGAAACTTCAACCTGAAAAGCTCGAACCCAAGTCGGAAAAATGCGTCTTCATAGGATACCCTAAGGAAACCATTGGGTATACCTTCTACCTCAGATCCGAAGGCAAGATCTTTGTTGCCAAGAACGGGTCCTTTCTGGAGAAAGAGTTTCTCTCGAGAGAAGTAAGTGGGAGGAAAGTAGAACTCGATGAAGTACTGCCTCTTGAACCGGAAAGTAGCGCAGCTCAGGAAGATGTTCCTGTGGTGCCTGCACTGACTAGAGAGGAAGTTAATGATGATGATCAAGGTACTTCGGATCAAGTTGCTACTGAACTTCGAAGGTCCACAAGCACACGTTCCACACCAGAATGGTATGGCAACCCTGTCCTGGAAATCATGTTGTTAGACAACGGTGAACCTTCGAGCTATGAAGAAGCAATGGCGGGACCAGATTCCAAAAAATGGCTTGAAGCCATGCAATCTGAGATAGGATCCATGTATGAAAACAAAGTATGGACTTTGACAGACTTGCCCGATGATCGGCGAGCGATAGAGAATAAATGGATCTTTAAGAAGAAGCCGGACGTGGATAGTAATGTTACCATCTATAAGGCTCGACTTGTCGCTAAGGGTTACCGACAAGTTCAAGGGGTTGACTACGATGAGACCTTCTCACCCGTAGCGAAGCTGAAGTCCGTCCGAATCATGTTAGCAATTGCCGCATACTATGATTATGAGATATGGCAAATGGACGTCAAAACGGCATTCCTTAACGGCTTTCTTAAGGAAGAATTGTATATGATGCAGCCGGAAGGTTTTGTCGATCCTAAGAATGCTAACAAGGTATGCAAGCTCCAGTGCTCCATCTATGGGCTGGTGCAAGCATCTCAGAGTTGGAACATTCGCTTTAATGAAATGATCAAAGCATTTGGGTTTATGCAGACTTATGGAGAAGCCTGCATTTACAAGAAAGTGAGTGGGAGGTCTGTAGCATTTCTCATATTATATGTGGATGACATACTTTTGATGGGAAATGATATAGAACTTTTGGATAGTATTAAGTCCTACTTGAATAAGTGTTTTTCAATGAAGGACCTTGGAGAAGCTGCTTACATATTAGGCATCAAGATCTATAGAGATAGATCGAGACGCCTCATAGGTCTTTCACAAAGCACATACCTTGATAAGATATTGAAGAAGTTCAATATGGATCAGTCCAAGAAGGGGTTCTTGCCTATGTTGCAAGGTGTGAAATTGAGCTCAGCTCAATGTCCGACCATGGCAGAAGATAGAGAAAAGATGAGTGTCGTCCCCTATGCCTCAGCCATAGGGTCTATCATGTATGCCATGCTGTGTACCAGACCTGATGTAAACCTTGCCGTAAGTTTGGTAGGAAGGTACCAAAGTAATCCCGGCATGGAACATTGGACAGCGGTCAAGAACATCCTGAAGTACCTGAAAAGGACTAAGGATATGTTTCTCGTATATGGAGGTGACGAGGAGCTCGTCATAAAGGGTTACGTCGATGCTAGCTTCGACACAGATCTGGATGACTCTAAGTCACAAACCGGATACGTGTATATTTTGAATGTTGGGGCAGTAAGCTGGTGCAGTTGCAAGCAAAGCGTCGTGGTGGGATCTACATGTGAAGCAGAGTACATGGCAGCCTCGGAGGCAGCGCATGAAGCAATCTGGATGAAGGAGTTCATCACCGACCTAGGAGTCATACCCAATGCGTCGGGGGCGATCACTCTCTTCTGTCACAACACTGGAGCTATTGCCCTTGCCAAATTTGATTTCGAGTCAAAGGGCGCTTTTTTAGGATTTCCAGTCCTTTTACCTTTCAGAACCTCTCTTTCTAAGTTATGTTTTTTTATTGTTGTCAATTTCCATTCGTTTAGTATGAGATCGCTTCACACCTCGCGGTGCTTACACCTCTCGCCTATCGAAGTTCTGTTCAAAAACCTCGTACGAGAACTTGTATAGAGAAGGATTTCCCAAGGAGCCCAGGTTTCACAAGAATACCAGGCACATCAAGCGTCGCTTCAACTCCATTCGTGAAAATGTTCAAGATGGAGACATAGATATTTTCAAAGTACACACGGATCTGAATGTCGCAGATCCGTTGACTAAACCTCTTCCGCGAGCAAAACATGATCAACACCAGAACTCTATGGGTGTTCGATTCATCATAATGTAACTAGATTACTGACTCTAGTGCAAGTGGGAGACTGTTGGAAATATGCCCTAGAGGCAATAATAAAATGATTATTATTATATTTCCTTGTTCATGATAATTGTCTATTATTCATGCTATAATTGTGTTATCCGGAAATCATAATACATGTGTGAATACATAGACCATAACATGTCCCTAGTGAGCCTCTAGTTAACCAGCTCATTGATCAATAGATAGTCATGGTTTCCTGACTATGGACATTGGATGTCATTGATAACGGGATCACATCATTAGGAGAATGATGTGATGGACAAGACCCAATCCTAAGCATAGCACAAGATCGTGTAGTTCGTTTGCTAGAGCCTTTCTAATGTCAAGTATCATTTCCTTAGACCATGAGATCGTGTAACTCCCGGATGCCGTAGGAGTGCTTTGGGTGTATCAAACATCACAACGTAACTGGGTGACTATAAAGGTATACTACAGGTATCCACGAAAGTATCTGTTGGGTTGACACGGATCGAGACTGGGATTTGTCACTCCGTATGACGGAGAGGTATCTCTGGGCCCACTCAGTAATGCATCATCATAATGAGCTCAATGTGACCAAGTGTTTGGTCACGGGATGATGCATTATGGTACGAGTAAAGTGACTTGCCGGGAACGAGATTGAACGAGGTATTGGGATACGGACGATCGAATCTCGGGCAAGTAACGTACCAATTGACAAAGGGAATTGTATACGGGATTACTTGAATCCTCGACATCGTGGTTCATCCGATGAGATCATCGAGGAGCATGTGGGAGCCAACATGGGTATCCAGATCCCGCTGTTGGTTATTGACCGGAGAGTCGTCTCGGTCATGTCTGCGTGTCTCCCGAACCCGTAGGGTCTACACACTTAAGGTTCGGTGACACTGGGTTGTAGAGATATTAGTATGTGGTAACCAGAAAGTTTTTCGGAGTCCCGGATGAGATCCCGGACGTCACGAGGAGTTCCGGAATGGTCCAGAGGTGAAGATTTATATATAGGAAGTCCAGTTTCGGCCATCGGGAAAGTTTCGGGGGTAATCAGTATTGTACCGGGACCACCGGAAGGATCCCAGGGGTCCACCGGGTGGGGCCACCTGTCCCGGAGGGCCCCATGGGCTGAAGTGGGAGGGGAACCAGCCCCTGGTGGGCTTATGCGCCCCCCATGGGCCTCCCCCTGCGCCTAGGGTTGGAAACCCTAGGGGTGGGGGGCGCCCCACCTGACTTTGGGGGCAAGTCCCCCCTTGGTCACCGCCCCCCTTGGAGATTGGATCTCCTAGGGCCGGCGTGTTGGAAATATGCCCTAGAGGCAATAATAAATTAGTTATTATTATATTTCATTGTTCATGATAATCGTTTATTATCCATGCTAGAATTGTATTGATAAGAAACTCAGATACATGTGTGGATACATAGACAACACCATGTCCCTAGTAAGCCTCTAGTTGACTAGCTCGTTGATCAATAGATGGTTACGGTTTCCTGACCATGGACATTGGATGTCGTTGATAACGGGATCACATCATTAGGAGAATGATGTGATGGACAAGACCCAATCCTAAGCCTAGCACAAGATCATGTAGTTCGTATGCTAAAGCTTTTATAATGTAAAGTATCATTTCCTTAGACCATGAGATTGTGCAACTCCCGGATACCGTAGGAGTGCTTTGGGTGTGCCAAACGTCACAACGTAACTGGGTGGCTATAAAGGTGCACTACGGGTATCTCCGAAAGTGTCTGTTGGGTTGGCACAAATTGAGACTGGGATTTGTCACTCCGTGTAACGGAGAGGTATCCCTGGGCCCACTCGGTAGGACATCATCATAATGTTCACAATGTGACCAAGGAGTTGATCACGGGATGATGTGTTACGGAACAAGTAAATAGACTTGCCGGTAACGAGATTGAACAAGGTATCGGGATATCGACGATCGAATCTCGGGCAAGTATCGTACCGATAGACAAAGGGAATTGTATACGGGATTGATTGAATCCTTGACATCGTGGTTCATCCGATGAGATCATCGTGGAGCATGTGGGAACCAACATGGGTATCCAGATCCCGCTGTTGGTTATTGACCAGAGAGTTGTCTCGGCCATGTCTGCATGACTCCCGAGCCCGTAGGGTCTACACACTTAAGGTTCGATGACACTAGGGTTATAGGGAAAGTATGCACGCGGTTACCGAATGTTATTCGGAGTCCCGGATGAGATCCCGGACGTCACGAGGAGTTCCGGAATGGTCCAGAGGTAAAGATTTATATATGGGAGGTCCCGTTTTGGTCACCGAAAAAGTTTCGGATGCTATCGGTAACGTACCGGGACCACCGGGAGGGTCCCGGGGGTCCACCAGGTGGGGCCACCAGCCCTAGAAGGCTGTGTGGGCCAAGTGTGGGAGGGGACCAGCCCTAGGTGGGCTGGTGCGCCCCCTCACCAAGGCCCAAGGCGCAAGGGAGAGTGGGAGGGGGCAAACCCTAGGTCCAGATGGGCCTTAAGGCCCACCCTAGGTGCACCCCCTCTCTCCCCCCTTGGCCGCCACCCTAGATGGGTTTTGGGGCTGCCGCCACCCCTAGGGAGGGAACCCTAGATGGGGGCACAGCCCCTCCCCTTCCCCTATATATACTTGAGGTATTGGGGGCTGCAAGAGACACGAGATCACCTCCCTCTTGGTGCAGCCCTACCTCTCTCCCTCCTCGTCTCTCGTAGTGCTTGGCGAAGCCCTGCTGGAGTTCCACGCTCCTCCACCACCACCACGCCGTCGTGCTGCTGCTGGACGGAGTCTTACCCAACCTCTCCTTCTCCCCTTGCTGGATCAAGGCGTGGGAGACATCACCGGGCTGCACGTGTGTTGAACACGGAGGCGCCGTTGTTCGGCGCTTAGATCAGAATCAACCGCGATCTGAATCGCTGCGAGTACGACTCCTTCATCAATGTTCTTGCAACGCTTCCGCTGAGCGATCTACAAGGGTATGTAGATTCACTCCCCTTCCCCTTGTTGCTAGATTACTCCATAGATTGATCTTGGTGATGCATAGAAAATTTTAAATTTCTGCTACGATCCCCAACAGTGGCATCATGAGCTAGGTCTATGCGTAGTTTCTATGCACGAGTAGAACACAAGTTGTTGTGGGCGTCGATTTTTTCAATTTACTTGCCGTTACTAGTCTTATCTTGATTCGGCGGCATCGTGGGATGAAGCGGCCCGGACCGACCTTACACGTACTCTTACGTGAGACTGGTTCCACCGACTGACATGCACTAGTTGCATAAGGTGGCTAGCGGGTGTCTGTCTCTCCCACTTTAGTCGGATCGGATTCGATGAAAAGGGTCCTTATGAAGGGTAAATAGAAATTGGCATATCACGTTGTGGTTTTGGCGTAGGTAAGAAACGTTCTTGCTAGAAACCTATAGCAGCCACGTAAAACTTGCAACAACAATTAGAGGACGTCTAACTTGTTTTTGCAGCATGTGCCGTGTGATGTGATATGGCCAAAAGGACGTGATGAATGATATATGTGATGTATGATATTGATCATGTTCTTGTAATAGGAATCACGACTTGCATGCCGATGAGTATGACAACCGGCAGGAGCCATAGGAGTTGTCTTAATTTATTTATGACCTGCGTGTCAACTTAAACATCATGTAATTACTTTACTTGATTGATAAAGTGTTAGCCATAGTAGTAGAAGTAATAGATGACGAGACAATTTCAAGAAGACACGATGATGGAGATCATGGTGTCATGCCAGTGACAACGATGATCATGGAGCCCCGAAGATGGAGATCAAAAGGAGTAAATGATATTGGCCATATCATGTCACTATTTGATTGCATGTGTTGTTTATCATGTTTTACATCTTATTTGCTTAGAATGATGGTAGCTTAAATAAGATGATCCCTCATAATAATTTCAAGAAAGTGTTCCCCCTAACTGTGCACCGTTGCGAAGGTTCGTTGTTTCGAAGCACCACATGATGATCGGGTGTGATAGATTCTAACGTTCGAATACAACGGGTGTAAGCCAAATTTACACATGCAATACACTTAGGTTGACTTGACGAGCCTAGCATGTACAGACATGGCCTCGGAACACGGAAGACCGAAAGGTCGAGCATGAGTCGTATAGAAGATACGATCAACATGAAGATGTTCACCGATGTTGACTAGTCCATCTCACGTGATGATCGGACACGGCCTAGTTGACTCGGATCATGTTTCACTTAGATGACTAGAGGGATGTCTATCTGAGTGGGAGTTCATTAAATAATTTGATTAGATGAACTTAATTATCATGAACATAGTCTAAATTGTCTTTGCAAATATGTTGTAGATAAATAGCCCACATTGTAACTCCCTATTTCAATACATTCCTAGAGATATACTAAGTTGAAAGATATTGTAAGAAATGATGCGGACTGGGTCCATAGTCCGAGGAGTGTCCTCACTGCTACACAGAAGGCTTACGTCTTTGATGCACCGCTCGATGTGCAAACCCCTACAACGTCGTCTGTGGATGTTGTGAACACCTGACAGACACATCCTGATGACTACTTGATAGTTTAGTGCACCATACTTTACGGCTTAGAATCAGGATTCCAAGGACGTTTTGAACGCCATAAGACATATGAGATGTTCCAAGAGCTGAAATTGGGATTTCAGGCTCATGCCCGTGTTGAGAGGTATGAGACCTCTAACAAGTTCTTTTGCCAACAAGGTGGAGGAGAATAGCTCATCTAGTGAGCATGTGCTCAGAATGTCTGGGTGCTACAATCACATAAATCAGGTGGGAGTTAAACTTCCAGATAAGATAGTGATTGATAGAGTTCTCTAGCCACTATCACTAAGCTACTAGATCTTCGTGATGAACTATGACATGCAAGGGATGGAGTTGATCCCGGAGCTGTTCGTGGTGCTTGAGACCGCAAAAGGTAGAAATCAAGAAGGAGCATCAAGTGTTGATGGTTTAACAAGACCACTGGTTTCAAGAAGGGCAAGGGCTAGAAGGGAAACTTCATGGATGGCAAACCAGTTGCCGCTCCAGTGAAGAAACCCAAGGTTGAACCCAAACCCAAGACTAAGTGCTTCTATTGTAAGGGGAACGATCAATGGTAGCAGAATTACCCCAAATGCATGGTAGATAAGAAGGCTGGCAACTTCAACAAAGTATATACGTGTTATTAATGTGTACCTCACTAGTACTCCTGGTAGCACCTGGGTATTGGATACCGGTTCAGTTGCTATTCTTGGTGACTTGAAGCAAAAGCTACGGACTAAACGGAGACTGGCTAAGGGCGAGGTGATGATGAGTGTTGGAAGTGTTTCCAAAGTTGATGAGATCACCATCGCACGCTCCATCTGCCTTCGGGATTAGTATTGAACCTAGATAAATGCTATCAGGTGTCTACGTTGAGCATGAATATGATTAGATCATGTTCATTGCAATACAGTTATTCATTTAAGTTAGATAATAATGGCTATTCTCTTTACATGAATAATACCTTTCATGGTCATGCACCCTATGTGAATGGTTCAGTGAATCTCGGTCGTGGTAATACACATGTTCACGCCAAAAGATGTAGATAGTACCACTTTCTTGTGGCACTGTCGCTTAGGTCATATTGGCGCAAGATGCATGAAGAAACTCCATGTCGATGGATGTTTGGAGTCACTTGATTTTGAATCGCTTGACACATGCGAGCCATGCCTCATGGGCAGGATGACTAAGACCCCGTTTTCAGGTACAATGAAATGGGCAAGTGACTTGTTGGAAATCATACATGCTGATGCGTGTGATCCAATGAGAATTGAAGCGTGCAGTGGATATCGCTATTTTCTCATCTTCACCGACGATTTGAGTAGATATAGGTATATTTACTTAATGAAGCACAAGTCTGAAACATTTAAAAAGTTCAAGCGATTTCAGAGTGAAGTTAAGAACCATCATAACAAGAAGATCAAATTCCTACGATCTGATCAATGAGAATTTCTGAGTTATGAGTTTGGCAATCACTTAAGACAATGTGGAATTGTTTCATAGTTGAAGCCACCTAGAACACCACAGCGTAATGGTGTGTCCGGACGTCATAATCGAACCTTATGAGATATGGTGCGATCTATGATTTCTCTTACCGATCTACCGCTATTATTTTGAGGTTATGCATTAGAGACAGCTGCATTCACTTTAGATAGGACACCATCTAAGTCCATTGAAACGACGTTGTACGAATATGGTTTGGCAAGAAATCAAAGTTTTCGTTTCTTAATGTTTGGGGCTGCGATGCTTAAGGCTTCAGCCGGAGAAGTTCGAACCCAAAAGCGGACAAACACATCTTCATAGGATACCCAAAGGTGACATTTGGGTATACCTTCTATCTCAGATCCGAGGGCAAAATTGTTTGTCGCTAAGAACGGGTCCTTTCTCGAGAAGGAGTTTCTCTCGAAAGAATTGAGTGGGAGGAAGATAGAACTTGATGAGGTTGTCGAACCTTTACTTCAACCAGAGAGTGATGCAACACAGAAAGATGTTTTCTGTGGCGCCTACGTCTGTTGAATAGGAAGTTAATGATAGTAATCATGAAGCTTCGGATCAAGTTGCTATCGAACCTCGTAGGTCAACAAGGATATGTACTACTCCTGAGTGGTACGGTAATCCTGTCTTAGATATCATGTTGTTAGACAACAATGAACCTACAAGCTATGGAGAAGCGATGGTGGGCCCGTATTCCGACAAATGGTTAGAAGCCATGAAATTCGAGACAGGATCCATGTATCAAAACAAAGTATGGACTTTGGTGGACTTGCCCGATGATCGGCAAGCCATTGAGATAAATGGATCTTTAAGAAGAAGACGGACGTGGGCGGTAATGTTACCGTCTATGAAGCTCGACTTGTGGGAAAGAGTCTTTTCACAAGTTCAAGGAGTTGACTACGATGAGAATTTCTCACCCGTAGTGATGCTTCAGTCCGTCAGAATCATGTTAGCATTAGCTGTATTTTTCGATTATGAAATCTGACAGATGGATGTCAAAACAAGTTTTCTTACCAGTTTTCATAAGAAAAAAGTTGTATGCGATACAATAAAAGGCTTTGTCGATCCTAAGGATGCTAAAAGGTATGCTGGCTCCAGCAATCCTTCTATGGACTAGAGCAAGCATCTCGGAGTCGGAATATATGCTTTGATGGACTGATCAAAGATTTTAGGTTTATACAATGTTTGCTAGAAACTTGTATTTACAAGAAAGTGAGTAGGAGCACTACAACATTTCTCATAAGTATATGTGGATGACATATTGTTGATTTGAAATAATGTAGAATTTCTGGAAAGCATAAACGGTTGTTTGAAGAGTGATTTTCAAAGGAAGACCTGGATAAAGCTGCTTACATATTGGGCATCAAGATCTATAGAAATTGTAACATCCCAAATTTTCAATTTGGAATGTTATACATTAGATCATCATGCATATCATATTTTATTTTGCTTTTGGTTTTGATCCTAGAAAATCCTAAGCAACTCAAGGACCCACGGAGAGAGTTGGGGATTTCGTTATTTACATATTTGAGTTTACTCAAATTGTGTAAACAGGATCATTTGATTTTATTTATTTTATCATCAATTATTTCTATTACAAAAATATGAGAGAGGGAATAAAATGACTTTCCCAAAATATAGAAATATTGATGATTTAATAAAAAAATCAAATAAGATTTATTTCGGAGTTTTTCGGTATTTTTAATTGAATTTAGGAAAAATGCTCGTTTTTCAAAGTTGTATTTTGGGCCCAAATAAATGTTCACTTTATCGGGCTTGATTTTAGAAACCCGGAAAAATTTAGTTCATGATTTTTGGAGTCCGTTTAGTATTTCTTTTTATTTTTCTTCCGAGCGTAATTAAAAAAACGAAACCGACTTTGGGCCGTACCCGAGCGGGACTCCGCCCGGGGGCGCCTTTATATAGCGCCGCACCTGAGCCCCCAGCCCACACCAGCCCCGCGCCCGATCCGCCGCCGCCGCCGCCGGAGCAGCGCGCCCCTGAGGTTCGCCGCCGCCTCGACTTCCGTGCCGAATTTTTTTTAAAAAAAAATATTTTCGTCGGTTTTATACGAATTTTTTTATTATTTTAATATTATTTTAATTATTTTAATTATTTTCAGATTAGGTTAATTACCGATTAATCTGTTCGTCGTTTTTCTTTTTCGTCGGATTTTCCACGGTTATTTTCTGATCGCGATTTCTGATCCAATTTTCGTTTTAGTATAACTTTTCGCTCGTTTATCGGAATCAGGCGATTCAAGTGCCTGGAGTTTCGTCTCGAAACCCTCTTTTAGAATAATCAACTTAAACAAGTTTTTGCTGCTGTAAAATTTGAATTAGATCCAGATTACTAGAACGAAGTTGTTTTCTTTTGCTGTTTGATTTCTTTTGCTTCATTCGATTTGATTCTTTTTGCAAACCAGGGTTCTTAAGTTGAACTTTCTGGTTAGATCTTCTATTTGAGTTTTACCTGTGCATTAGATGAGTACTTATTGTATGCTTGTTTGTTTGTCTGCGATAGAATACCCGGAGTGCGCCGCCTGTTACTTTGAATCTCTAGGTTTCGCGGATCATCAGCAAGGCAAGTAACACTTTGATCATACCTTTTTCTACAATCCACTTTTATTGCATTAGATCAATCCTCACACATTGCATGATTAGGATCTAATTAAATTGTGGGATGGGAAGTAGATGAGGTAGTACCTATTACCTGTTTATTTTCAAACCTTTGGGAGTTACTTCTGCGTTTGCTTTATGCCATGCTATGCTAGTAGACGTGGATTGGGTGAGTGAAATCCATGACAGATGTGAGATTGATAATTAAGGGCTTATCTAAGGTGGCAACCTAAACACACATCTGGGTGAATTGAGGCACCTGGGGATTCCAGGACTTGCCTGTTTTCTTTTGGACCGCCACCCAGGCTCAAAGGGATCATGAGATTATTCATACTAGAAACTTCCGTGTGCAGCCACAAGCCATTATGGGCTCTGGCATAGTTGAGTAAGCTGTGCGAACTCTTACAGTGGTAGACTAGCAGATGTAGGGGATGTAGGTGGTACGGTCTACCCGATCGTAAGGTGCTAGCGCTTCTGAAAGACTATGTCTCAGTCATCCGTCTTCTCAAACACCCTGTAGTGCGAGAAAACAAACAGAGGCGATCGAGCCTTGTGGGGAAAAGTGCGCAAACCTCTATAGAGTGTAATAAACTAATCATGATTAGCCGTGTCCCCGGTTATGGACATCTTGAGTATCTAGTACTTGGATTATCATGTGAATCTCAACATGTTACTCTAAAATTAATTTTGTTGGGTTTAATGATATTATTTTAATTGGGATTGAGAATGGTGTCAACCATTCTCAATGTTTAACAACCACCATGATAGTAATTAAATTTATTCCTTTGAAGTAGGGAAAAATTGGCTTTACGCAAAAACTGTAACCATAGAGCTTTTCACCAGCCAAATATGCATATAGTATAGCTGTTGCATTCCATTACTCTCTATGTGTTACCTTGCCAGCATATTCCATGTGCTGACCCGTTTTTGGGCTGCAACGTTAATGTTGCAGACTTTTCAGACGACGATTAAGGCGTTTTTAGGTCGTGGTTCTATACTCAGTGATGCCGTTGGAGTTGATGGACTCACTTATCTTCCAAGCCTTCCGCTGTTATCGTTATTAGATGGCCTTAAGCCATATTTATTGTAATAAGTTCTCTTTTGAGACACTCGATGTAATAAGTGTGTGATTGCTACTCTGCTATAAATCCTCCGAGTACTGTGTGGTGTCAGCACTACTGATCCAGGGATGACACCGGAGCACAGAGATCAGACTGTTTGAGGTCTGGTCGCTACAGAGATGGTATCAGAGCACACGCTGACTGTAGGACACGACCACTAAGCTAAAAGACCTAGATCACTACTCACTCTCTTCTCTTCTGACTTCTCATCTTTTCTACTCTTTAGGATGGCGAATGCAAGGAACAAGTTCACACAACCAGATGAAGATACACCCTTTGGACGCCACTTGAAGGAAGTCACTAGATACCTGAACATAGGAATACCAAGCTTCACGGGAACCTACAGCGCTTACCTGAAGAAGAGCGCTGAATGATTCAAGTTCAAGTTCCAGGAAGGACGTTCATGCCCGTCACTGAGCCCATAGAGTTTTCTTTTGATGCACCAACTTGGAGTCTAGGAAAGAGTATGGCAGCTCACATCGCCATGGGACGCATTGGAGAAGTCTACCGCAAGGATCTCAAGGATACTATCTACCAGATTTGTGGGCGCCGAGACGAACACTGGGAGATGATCAGCACCAGGAAAGATAGATCAATTACAGCTTTTATCCAGGAGTTAAATCAGCACATTCGACGACAGGAGAATCAGATGTGCGCCAACATGATAGATCTGAAGAAGGCTAAGACTAGAATCAAGGAACTGGAGGAAGAACTCAAGGCTACACGCGAAGATTATGAAGAAGAAATTGAAGTATTGGTGGATAAGAATGCCGACCTAACTATGAAGCTAGCAGTATTTATGGGAGGCCCGACACCAGTAGATGAAGACGAAGAATCCAAGGAGATTAGCCCGGAAGACTACATCATCATTGACGGCACCAACTCGGAAGCAGATAGTAGCGATGAGGACTATGTTGATGAAGCTGGAGCCGATATCATGGAGTCTACAACCGTAGAATATTTCTAGTAGACCACCTCATCAGTAGTAGTAGTCCACCATGTAAATATAGTAGTCCAAGCACTTTGCGATAGCTAGATCGATTGTATGCCTTTGTTTGATTGAATGAAGTGAATTGTGTGCTTTTGCCTCATGTGCATATGGGTAGTGTTTTCTCTTTAGACCACCTCTATTCCTATATCTCGTCTTTTCTAAACCCTCAGATGCCTCCGAGACATGACCCCGGATTTACCATTAAGGATTGGTAACTATGTTTTTTCACTCAGACCTAGTAGTGTTGGAATCTCAAGGATTGGATGTGATATTAGGCATGGATTGGTTATCAAAGTATGAAGGGAATATTGAGTGTGCTAGTAAGACAATTTTGCTCACAACGCCAGAAGGAAGAAGGATCAAGTATGTATCCCGACATGCGCCAAACAGGACACAAGTAAATTCCTTATCAGAAGTTGTGCAGGAGGAAGTACCAATGGTAAAGGATTTTTCTGATGTATTTCCCGAAGAGTTGCCAAGCATGCCACCGGATAGAGACATTGAGTTTTTGATTGAGCTTTTGCCAGGCACTGGGCCAATATCGAAGCGACCATATAGGATGCCAGCAAAGGATTTGGTGGAAATTAAGAAGCAGATTAAGGAGTTACTAGATAAGGGATATATTCGCCCAAGTTCTTCGCCTTGGGGATCGCCAGTACTTCTAGTGGAGAAGAAGGATGGATCGTTAAGGATGGTTGTTGATTATCGAGGATTGAACGAAGTAACGATCAAGAACAAGTACCCACTACCAATGATCAACGATCTGTTTGATCGATTGCAAGGAGCTAAAGTGTTCTCCAAGATCGATTTGCGATCAGGGTACCATCAGTTGAAGATTCGAGAGCAGGACATACCTAAGACAGATTTTACCACCAGGTATGGGCTGTATGAGTATACCGTTATGTCATTTGGACTGACTAACGCGCCTGCCTATTTTATGAACATGATGAACAAAGTTTTTATGGAGTTTTTGGATAAGTTCGTCGTAGTGTTCATTGATGACATCCTGGTTTATTCGGAATGAAGAGGAGCATAAGGAGCATTTGCGTTTGGTACTTGGAGAGCTCAGAGAACATCAGTTATATGCCAAGTTCAGCAAATGTGAGTTTTGGTTGAAGGAAGTAGGATTCCTCGGACACGTTATATCCGGAGAAGGTATAGCAGTAGATCCCGCTAAAGTTGAAACCGTGACCAAGTGGGAAGCCCCAACAACAGTTGGAGAGATCCGGAGTTTTCTTGGACTCCCAGGATTCTACCGGAGATTTATTGAGAACTTCTCAAAGATTGCGAAGCCTATGACGGAGTTGCTGAAGAAGGATACTAAGTTCAAATGGACTGAGGAGTGTGAGGCTAGTTTCCAGGAATTGAAGAACCGTTTGGTTACCTCACCAGTGTTGATTTTGCCAGATCAAACCAAGGATTATGAGGTGTATTGCGACGCTTCACGTCGAGGACTTGGAGCAGTGCTTATGCAGGAAGGGAGAGTTGTTTCGTATGCTTCATGACAACTGAAGCCTCACGAATTGAATTATGCCACGCATGATTTGGAGTTAGCAGCCGTAGTGCATGCATTGAAGACATGGAGACATTTCCTCATTGGAAATCATTGTGAGGTGTACACGAATCACAAGAGTTTGAAGTACATTTTCACACAGAAGGAGTTGAACCTCAGACAAAGGAGATGGTTGGAGCTCATCAAGGATTATGATATGAAATTGCATTATCATCCCGGGAAGGCTAATGTAGTAGCTGATGCATTAAGCCGTAAGAGCCACGTCAACACGTTAATGACGGGAGAAATACCCAAGGAGTTAGCAGAAAATCTTCGTGAACTATGTTTGGAAATAGTTCCGAGAGGCTATGTAGCAGCACTAGAGATTCAGTCAACTTTGATGGATAGAATCAGAGAAGCTCAGAAAACTGACAAAGAAATTGCCGCTATGAAGGAGAAAATGAGCCAAGGAAAAGCTAAAGGATTTCGTGAGGATGAGCACGACACCCTATGGTTTGAAGACCATGTTTATGTGCCCAATAACCCGGAGATCAGGAAGTTGATTTTGCAGGAGGCACATGATTCACCGTATTCGATTCACCCAGGAAATACCAAGATGTATTTGGATTTGAAGGATATTTTCTGGTGGACCAGAATGAAGAAGGATATTGCGGAGTATGTAGCAGTTTGTGACATATGTCAGAGAGTAAAGGCAGAGCATCAGAAGCCAGCAGGATTGTTGCAACCATTGCCGATACCTGAATGGAAGTGGGATAAGCTAGGCATGGATTTTATCACGGGATTACCAATGACTCGTTCAGGCTATGACTCGATTTGGGTTGTAGTTGATCGATTGACGAAGGTAGCTCATTTCATTCCAGTAAAGACCACTTACACCAGTGCTAAGTTGGCAAAGATATACATGACCAGGATCGTATGTTTGCATGGAGTTCCGAGGAGCATCATATCAGATAGAGGAACCCAGTTTACCTCAAAGTTCTGGAAGCAGTTGCATGAGACTTTGGGTACTAGGCTAGAATTTAGTACAGCTTTTCATCCACAGACAGATGGACAGACCGAGAGAGTCAATCAGATTTTGGAGGATATGCTGAGAGCTTGTGCGCTAAATTATGGATCTAGTTGGGACGATAATTTGCCATATGCAGAGTTCTCTTACAATAATAGCTATCAGACCAGTTTGAAGATGGCCCCTTTCGAAGCTCTGTACGGTAGGAGGTGCACGACACCGTTGTCATGGGACGAAGTTGGAGATCGTCAGTTGTTTGGACCTGACTTGATTAAGGAGTCTGAACAGAAAGTGAAGTTGATTCACGATAGGCTCAAGATAGCCCAGTCCAGGCAAAAGAGCTACGCAGATTCTAAACACAAGGATACAGTTTACGAAGTCGGAGATAGAGCTTATCTTCGAGTATCCCCACTTCGAGGGATTAAGCGCTTTGGAGTTAAGGGGAAGTTAGCACCACGATTTGTAGGGCCATATCGAGTTTTGGAGCGTATGGGAGAAGTGGCCTACAAGTTGGAATTGCCAGAAGGATTGACAGGAGTTCATGATGTGTTCCACATTTTTCAGTTGAAGAAGTGTCACGCGGAGATGGCTGACATACCTTTGAGAGACACAGTGCCATTAGAAGCAATTCAGTTGGATAACAATTTGACCTATGAGGAGAAACCAGTCAAGATTCTCGAGTTTGCTAGCCGAGTCACTCGCAGCAAGGTTATCAAGTTTTGCAAGGTTCAGTGGAGCCACCACACGGAGGATGAATCCACCTGGGAACGAGAGGAAGATTTGCTCAAGGACCACCCTCACCTATTTTCTGGCCAACCCGAATCTTGAGGGCGAGATTCATCTTAAGGGGGGTAGGTTTGTAACATCCCAAATTTTCAATTTGGAATGTTATACATTAGATCATCATGCATATCATATTTTATTTTGCTTTTGGTTTTGATCCAAGAAAATCCTAAGCAACTCAAGGACCCACGGAGAGAGTTGGGGATTTCGTTATTTACATATTTGAGTTTACTCAAATTGTGTAAATAGGATCATTTGATTTTATTTATTTTATCATCAATTATTTCTATTACAAAACTATGAGAGAGGGAATAAAATGACTTTCCCAAAATATAGAAATATTGAGGATTTAATAAAAAAATCAAATAAGATTTATTTCGGAGTTTTTCGGTATTTTTAATTGAATTTAGGAAAAATGCGCGTTTTTCAAAGTTGTATTTTGGGCCCAAATAAATGTTCACTTTATCGGGCTTGATTTTAGAAACCCGGCAAAATTTATTTCATGATTCTTGGAGTCCGTTTAGGATTTCTTTTTATTTTTCTTCCGAGCGTAATTAAAAAAAAGAAACCGACTTTGGGCCGTACCCGAGCGGGACTCCGCCCGGGGGCGCCTTTATATAGCGCCGCACCCGAGCCCCCAGCCCACACCAGCCCCGCGCCCGATCCGCCGGATCGGCCGCCGCCGCCGCCGGAGCAGCGCGCCGCCCGAGGTTCGCCGCCGCCTCGACTTCCGTGCCGATTTTTTTTTTAAATTTTTTTCGTCTGTTTTTTTTCGATTTTTTTTATTATTTTAATATTATTTTAGTTATTTTAATTATTTCCGGATTAGGTTAATTACCGATTAATCTGTTCGTCGTTGTTCTTTTTCGTCGGATTTTCCGCGGTTATTTTCTGATCGCGATTTCTGATCCGATTTTCGTTTTAGTATAACTTTTCGCTCGTTTATCGGAATCAGGCGATTCAAGCGCCTGGAGTTTCGTCTCGAAACCCTCTTTCTGAATAATCAACTTAAACAAGTTTTTGCTGCTGTAAAATTTGATTTAGATCCAGATTACTAGAACGAAGTTGTTTTCTTTCGCTGTTTGATTTCTTTTGCTTCGTTCGATTTGATTCTTTTTGCAAACCAGGGTTCTTAAGTTGAACTTTCTGGTTAGATCTTCTATTTGAGTTTTACCTATGCATTAGATGAGTACTTATTGTATGCTTGTTTGTTTATCTGCGATAGAATACCCGGAGTGCGCCGCCTGTTACTTTGAATCTCTAGGTTTCGCGGATCATTAGCAAGGCAAGTAACACTTTGATCATACCTTTTTCTACAACCCAGTTTTATTGCATTAGATCAATCCTCACACATTGCATGATTAGGATCTAATTAAATTGTGGGATGAGAAGTAGATGAGGTAGTACCTATTACCTGTTTATTTTCAAACCTTTGGGAGTTACTTCTGCGTTTGCTTTATGCCATGCTATGCTAGTAGACGTGGATTGGGTGAGTGAAATCCATGACAGATGTGAGATTGATAATTAAGGGCTTATCTAAGGTGGCAACCTAAACACACATCTGGGTGGATTGAGGCACCTGGGGATTCCAGGACTTGCCTGTTTTCTGTTGGACCGCCACCCAGGCTCAAAGGGATCATGAGATTATTCATACTACAAACTTCCGTGTGCAGCCACAAGCCATTATGGGCTCTGGCATAGTTGAGTAAGATGTGCGAAATCTTACAGTGGTAGACTAGCAGATGTAGGGGATGTAGGTGGTACGGTCTACCCGATCGTAAGGTGCTAGCGCTTCTGAAAGACTATGTCTCGGTCATCCGTCTTCTCAAACACCCTGTAGTGCGAGAAAACAAATGGAGGCGATCGAGCCTTGTGGGGAAAAGTGCGCAAACCTCTACAGAGTGTAATAAACTAATCATGATTAGCCGTGTCCCCGGTTATGCACATCTTGAGTATCTAGTACTTGGATTATCATGTGAATCTCAACATGTTACTCTAAAATTAATTTTGTTGGGTTTAATGATATTATTTTAATTGGGATTGAGAATGGTGTCAACCATTCTCAATGTTTAACAACCACCATGATAGTAATTAAATTTATTCCTTTGAAGTAGGGAAAAATTGGCTTTACGCAACAACTGTAACCATAGAGCTTTCCACCAGCCAAATATGCATATAGTATAGCTGTTGCATTCCATTACTCTCTATGTGTTACCTTGCCAGCATATTCCATGTGCTGACCCGTTTTCGGGCTGCAACGTTAATGTTGCAGACTTTTCAGACGATGATTAAGGCGTTTTTAGGTCGTGGTTCTATACTCAGTGATGCCGTTGGAGTTGATGGACTCACTTATCTTCCAAGCCTTCCGCTGTTATCGTTATTAGATGGCCTTAAGCCATATTTATTGTAATAAGTTCTCTTTTGAGACACTCGATGTAATAAGTGTGTGATTGCTACTCTGCTATAAATCCTCCGAGTACTGTGTGGTGTCAGCATTACTGATCCAGGGATGACACCGGAGCACAGAGATCAGACTGTTTGAGGTCTGGTCGCTACAGAAATAGATCAAGACGCCCGATGATACTTTCAAAGAATGCACACCTTGACCTGTTTTTGAAGGAGTTCAAAATAGACCAGTCAAAGAAGGGGTTCTTACCTGAGTTGTAAGGTGTGAAGTTGAGTAAGACTCAAAGCTTGACCTGTTGGGGAACGCAGTAATTTCAAAAAATTTCCTACGCACACGCAAGATCGTGGTGATGCATAGCAACGAGAGGGGAGAGTATGATCTATGTACTCTTGTAGATCACAACGGAAGCATTGACACAACGTAGAGGAAGTAGTTGTACGTCTTCTTCCTGATCCGACCGATCCAAGCACCGTTACTCCGGCACCTCCGAGTTCTTAGCACACGTACAGCTCGATGACGCTCCACGGGCTCCGATCCAGCAAAGCTTCGGGGATGAGTTCCGTCCGCACAACGGCGTGGTGACGATGATGATGTTCTACCGACGCAGGGCTTCGCCTAAGCACTACAACGATATGACCGAGGTGGAATATGGTGGCAGGGGGCACCGCACACGGCTAAGGAACGATCACGAGGATCAACTTGTGTGTCCTAGGGTGCCCCTCTGCCTCCGTATATAAAGGATCCAAGGGGGGGTGCGGCCGGCCTAGAGGAGGGCGCAGGAGGAGTCCTACTCCTACTAGGAGTAGGACTCCCCTCCCATTTCCTTGTCCAATTAGGAGAGAGGGGGGAGAGAGGAAGGGGGGGGGGGCGCCGCCCCTACCTCCTTGTCCAATTCGGACTAGGGGGAGAGGGGGCGCGCGGCCTGCCCTAGCAGCCCCTTCCTCTTCTCCACTTTAGGCCCATGAGGCCCATTAACCCCCCGGGGGGTTCCGGTAACCCCCCGGTGCTCCGGTTTTATCCGATACTTCTCCGGAACCCTTCCGGTGTCCGAATATAGTCATCCAATATATCAATCTTTATGTCTCGGCCATTTCGAGACTCCTCTTCATGTCCGTGATCACATCCGGGACTCCGAACTAACTTCGGTACATCAAAATGCATAAAGCCATAATAAATGTCATCGTAACTTTAAGCGTGCGGACCCTACGGTTCGAGAACAATGTAGACATGACCGAGACACGTCTCCGGTCAATAACCAATAGCGGGACCTGGATGCCCATATTGGCTCCTACATATTCTACGAAGATCTTTATCGGTCAAAACGCATAACAACATACGTTGTTCCTTTTGTCATCGGTATGTTACTTGCCCGAGATTCGATCGTCGGTATCCAATACCTAGTTCAATCTCGTTACCGGCAAGTCTCTTTACTCGTTCCGTAATACATCATCTCACAACTAACATATTAGTTGTAATTCTTGCAAGGCTTATGTGATGTGCATTACCGAGAGGGCCCAGAGATACCTCTCCGACAATCGGAGTGACAAATCCTAATCTCGAAATATGCCAACCCAACATGTACCTTTGGAGACACCTGTAATGCTCCTTTATAATCACCCAGTTACGTTGTGACGTTTGGTAGCACCCAAAGTGTTCCTCCGGCAAACGGGAGTTGCATAATCTCATAGTCATAGGAACATGTATAAGTCATGAAGAAAGCAATAGCAACATACTAAACGATCGGATGCTAAGCTAATGGAATGGGTCATGTCAATCAGATCATTCAACTAATGATGTGACCTCGTCAATCAAATAACAACTCTTTATTCATGGTTAGGAAACATAACCATCTTTGATTAACGAGCTAGTCAAGTAGAGGCATACTAGTGACACTGTTTGTCTATGTATTCACACATGTATTATGTTTCCGGTTAATACAATTCTAGCATGAATAATAAGCATTTATCATGATATAAGGAAATAAATAATAACTTTATTATTGCCTCTAGGGCATATTTCCTTCATGACCACGGCAGAAGAAAGAGGAAGGACGAAGGTCGTCCCCTATGCTTTTGTCATAGGCTCTATACGGTATGCCATGCTGAGTACCACACCTGATGTGTGCCTTGCCACATGTCTGGCAAGAGGGTACAAAGGTGATCTAGGAGTGGATCACCAGATAGCGGTCAAAATTATCCTTAGAGGAATAAGGAAATGTTTCTCGGTTATGGAGGTGATAAAGAGTTCGACGTAAAGAGTTACGTCGATGCAAGCTTAACACCTATCCGGATAGCTCTGAGTAGAGATACCGGATACGTATAATGGAGCAACGATTTGGAATAGCTCCAAGTGGAACGTGGTAGCAGCATCTATGATATGACATAAAGTTTTGTGAGATACATAGGGATCTGAATATTGCAGACCCGTTGACTACAACCTCTCTCACAAGCATAACATGATCAAACCCAGAACTCATTGAGTGTTAATCACATAATGATGTGAACTAGATTATTGAGTCTAGTAAACTCTTTGGATGTTGGTCACATGGCGATGTGACCTGTGAGTGTTAATCACATGGCGATGTGAACTAGATTATTGTCTCTAGTGCAAGTGGGAGACTGTTGGAAATATGCCCTAGAGGCAATAATAAATTAGTTATTATTATATTTCATTGTTCATGATAATCGTTTATTATCCATGCTAGAATTGTATTGATAGGAAACTCAGATACATGTGTGGATACATAGACAACACCATGTCCCTAGTAAGCCTCTAGTTGACTAGCTCGTTGATCAATAGATGGTTACGGTTTCCTGACCATGGACATTGGATGTCGTTGATAACAGGATCACATCATTAGGAGAATGATGTGATGGACAAGACCCAATCCTAAGCCTAGCACAAGATCATGTAGTTCGTATGCTAAAGCTTTTCTAATGTCAAGTATCATTTCCTTAGACCATGAGATTGTGCAACTCCCGGATACCGTAGGAGTGCTTTGGGTGTGCCAAACGTCACAACGTAACTGGGTGGCTATAAAGGTGCACTACGGGTATCTCCGAAAGTGTCTGTGGGGTTGGCACGAATCAAGACTGGATTTGTCACTCCGTGTAATGGAGAGGTATCTCTAGGCCCACTCGGTAGGACATCATCATAATGTGCACAATGTGACCAAGGAGTTGATCACGGGATGATGTGTTACGGAACGAGTAAAGAGACTTGCCGGTAACGAGATTGAACAAGGTATCGGGATACCGACGATCGAATCTCGGGCAAGTATCGTACCGCTAGACAACGGGAATTGAATACGGGATTGATTAAATCCTTGACATCGTGGTTCATCCGATGAGATCATCGTGGAGTATGTGGGAACCAACATGGGTATCCAGATCCCGCTGTTGGTTATTGACCGGAGAGTTGTCTTGGCCATGTCTGCATGACTCCCGAGCCCGTAGGGTCTACACACTTAAGGTTCGATGATGCTAGGGTTATAGGGAAAGTATGTACACGGTTACCGAATGTTGTTCGGAGTCCCGGATGAGATCCCGGACGTCACGAGGAGTTCCGGAATGGTCCGGAGGTAAAGATTTATATATGGGAAGTCCCGTTTTGGTCACCGGAAAAGTTTTGGGTGCTATCGGTAACGTACCGGGACCACCGGGAGGGTCCCGGGGGTCCACCAGGTGGGGCCACCAGCCCTAGAAGGCTGCGTTGGCCAAGTGTGGGTGGGGACCAGCCCCAGGTGGGCTGGTGCGCCCCCCACTAAGGCTCAAGGCGCAAGGGAGAGTGGGAGGGGGCAAACCCTAGGTCCAGATGGGCCTTAAGGCCCACCCTAGGTGCGCCCCCATCTCTCCCCCCTTGGCCGCCACCCTAGATGGGTTTTGGGGCTGCCGCCACCCCTAGGGAGGGAACCCTAGATGGGGGCGCAGCCCCTCCCCTTCCCCTATATATACTTGAGGTATTGGGGGCTGCAAGAGACATGAGATCATCTCCCTCTTGGCGCAGCCCTACCTCTCTCCCTCCTCGTCTCTCGTAGTGCTTGGCGAAGCCCTGATGGAGTTCCACGCTCCTCCACCACCACCACACCATCATGCTGCTGCTGGACGGAGTCTTTCCCCAACCTATCCTTCTTCCCTTGCTGGATCAAGGCATGGGAGACGTCACCGGGCTGCATGTGTGTTGAACGCGGAGGCGCCGTTGTTCGGCGCTTAGATCGGAATCAACCGCGATCTGAATCGCTGCGAGTATGACTCCTTCATCCGCGTTCTTGCAACGCTTCTGCTTAGCGATCTACAAGGGTATGTAGATGCACTCCCCTTCCCCTCGTTGCTAGATTACTCCATAGATTGATCTTGGTGATGCGTAGAAAATTTTAAATTTCTGCTACGATCCCCAACACGGCGCCCCCCTAGGGGCCCTATATATAGTGGGGGGAGGGAAGCCGCACCCAAGTCCCTGGCGCCTCCCTCTCCCCTTGTAACACCTCTCCCTCTCGTTGGAGCTTGGCGAAGCCCTGCCGAGATCATCGCTGCTTCCACCACCACGTCGTCGTGCTGCTGGATCTCCATCAACCTCTCCTTCCCCTTGCTGGATCAAGAAGGAGGAGACGTCTTCCGAACCATACGTGTGTTGAACGCGGAGGTGTCGTCCGTTTGGCACTAGGATCTTTGGTGATTTGGATCATGACGAGTACGACTCCCTCAACCTCCGTTCTCTTGAACGCTTCCGCTCACGATCTACAAGGGTATGTAGATGCACTCCTCTCCCTCGTTGCTAGATGACTCCATAGATTGATCTTGGTGATGCATATAAAATTTCAAAATTCTGCTACGTACGCCAACAAGAAGCTATTCCAACTAGTAGTGTTGATCATAACACCTCTATTAAGATGCTTAAAGAAGTTATTTTCCCGAGGTTTGGAGTCCCTAGATATTTAATGGCTGATGGTGGTTCACACTTTACTCATGGTGCCTTTCGTAAAATGCTTGCTAAGTATGACGTTAATCATAGAATTGCATCTCCTTATCACCCACAGTCTAGTGGTCAAGTAGAATTGAGTAACAGGGAGCTCAAATTAATTTTGCAAAAGACTGTTAATAGATCCAGAAAGAACTGGTCCAAGAAACTTGATGATGCATTATGGGCCTATAGAACTGCATATAAAAATCCTATGGGTATGTCTCCGTATAAAATGGTTTATGGTAAAGCATGTCACTTACCTCTTGAACTAGAATATAAGGCATATTGGGCCATTAAAGAGCTCAACTATGATTTCAAACTTGCCGGTGAGAAGAGGTTATTTGACATTAGCTCACTTGATGAATGGAGAACCCAAGCTTATGAAAATGCCAAGCTGTTTAAAGAAAAGGTTAAAAGATGGCATGATAAAAGGATACAAAAGCGTGAGTTCAATGTAGGTGATTATGTATTGCTATACAACTCTCGTTTAAGATTTTTTGCAGGCAATCTTCTCTCTAAATGGGAAGGTCCTTACGTTATCGAGGAGGTCTATCATTCCGGTGCCATAAAAATAAACAACTTCGAAGGCACAAATCCGAGGGTGGTGAACGGTCAAAGAATTAAACATTATATCTCAAGTAATCCTATAAATGTTGAAACTAATATTATTTAAACTGTAACCCCGGAGGAATGCATAAGGGACACTTTCCGGAATGTTTCAGACTTCGAAAAGGAATAGGTACGTGGTACGGTAAGTAAACCGACTCCAAAACTGTTCTAATGGCAATATTTCTTCGTTTTGGAATATTTAATAAAATAGGAAAACAAGAAGCAGACCGAAAAGGACACGGGGCTTCCACGAGGGTGGGAGGCGCACCCTACCCCCCTGAGCGTGCCCCCTGCCTCGTGGGCACCTCGTGTGCTCTCTAGACTCCGTTTTCTTGCACGATACTTCTTTTGGTCGGTAAAAATTCACTATATAATCTCCCGAAGGTTTTGACCACCGTATCACGCAAATATATTTTGTCTTTGTTTTGAGCTATTTCTGGCGCAGATTAGAGCAAGATGTCCTCTCAACAGTCAGTCGGGGAGAGTCGGGTGTCTCATCCGACACCAGGTCCAGGGGCAAATAGCGATGCCTATCACTTTGGTCCCTCAACGGAGGAAGAGATGGAAGCTGACTTGAAAAGAATAGATGCCATGGAGGAGGATCAAGAAGTTACCTCTCGTTTCCGGGCAGGATTCACGATGGGGGAACCATTGAGCTCAGCTATTCCAAACTCGGTTATCCCTTCCAATGTTAGATTTCTTTCTTACGAAAATATGAAAAAGAGTGTTACTTGTTCCCCCGCAGCTATGCAACATCCTTGGGTGAAGGGGGCTTTAGCCATCACTGGCAAGCTCCGTAAGGAAATAATGAACCTCAAGCAGCAAGTCAATAAGCTCGAGGAAGAGAATCGTATCCTGAGGGGCATCATCGCCAAGAATATCACATCATCACCCCCGAAGAAGGAGACATAATCACAGTGCCCCGGTATCGTATCACCATCACTTTTATCTTTACTATTTTTCTTAGTTCGATCCTTTTGGTAATATCTTGATTAGTAGAATAAAGTTTTAGTATGATCTAGTTGTGAGTTTTGCTTTATGATCCCTCTATGTAATCGAGTCAGTGAGCTATATAATAAAGATTAGTGTTGAGTCAAGGGCTTAATTATTTTGCCATGATCCTAAGTGAATAAAAGAAAAGAGAAAGAAATAAAAAGGGAAATAAAGAGATCATATGGATCTTATGGAGAGTAATGACTTCACATATAAAGAGCATGATGAATAAAAGTTGTTGAGAGTTTAGAAACATAGTTTTGGTCATCGTTGCAATTAATAGTAAGTAATAAAGAAAGAGAGGTTCTCATATAAATATATCTTTATACTATCTTGGACATCTTTTATGATTGTGAGCACTCATTAAAGTATGACATGCTAAGAGTTGACGTTGGACAAGGAAGACAACGTAATGGGTTATGTTTTCTTACATCTGAGATAAATTATATTGTTATGGATCATCCAACATGTTGAGCTTGCCTTTCCCTCTCATGCTAGCCAATTTCTTTGCACCAAGTAGAGATACTACTTGTGCTTCCAAATATCCCTAAACCTAGTTTTGCCATGAGAGTCCACCATATCTACCAATGGATTGAGTAAGGTCCTTCAAGTAAGTTGTCATTGATGCAAGCAATAAAAATTGCTCTCTAAATATGCATGACTTATTAGTGCGGAGAAAATAAGCTTTATACGGTCTTGTGATATGGAAGAAATAAAAGCGACGGACTGCATAATAAAGGTCCATATCGCAAGTGGCAATATAAAGTGACATTCTTTTGCATTAAGATTTCGTGCATCCAACCATAAAAGCGCATGACAACCTCTGCTTCCCTCTACGAAGGGCCTACCTTACATAAGAGTCATGGTGATCTTCACCTTTCCTTTTTACATTTTATCCTTTGGCAAGCACAATATGTTGGAAAGATCCTGATATATATAGCTAATTGGATTTGATTCTGCATGAACTATTATTGTTGACATTACCCTTGAGGTAAAACGTTGCGAGGCAAAACTATAAGCCCCTATCTTTCTCTGTGTCCGATTAAAACTTCATACCCATAAATATTGCGTGAGTGTTAGCAATTGTGAAAGACTAAAAGATGGTTGAGTATGTGGACTTGCTGAAAAGCTCTTATATTGAGTCTTTCCTATGTTATGATAAATTGCAATTGCCTCAATGACTGAGATTAGAGTTTGATGGTTCTCAATGAAGTTTATGATTCATACTTGAAATTGTGATTGAATTGTTACTTTAGCATAAGAGATTATATGACACTATATATATATATGTGTGTGTGTGTGTATGTGTGTGTGTGTGTTGCTGTTCTAAGAATGATCATGATGCCCTCATGCCCGTATTTTATTTTTATCGACACCTCTATATCTAAACATGTAGACATATTTTTCGATTTCGGCTTTCGCTTGAGGACAAGCTGTAGCGACCCGACCTCAAATGGTCAAGTCTCTGTGCTTTAGTGTCATCCCTGGATCGGTAATGCTGACACACATAGTACTCGAGGATTTATAACAGACTAGCAATCACACACTTATTACATCGAATGTCTCGAAAGAGAACTTATTACAATAAATATGGCTTAAGGCCATCTAATACGATAACAACGGAAGGCTTGGAAGATAAAGTGAGTCCATCAACTCCAACTACATAGCTGAGCTGCACGACAATGACCTAACGAACATTACTCCTTGTCTGAAAAGTCTGCAACATAATACGTTGCAGCCCGAAAACGGGTCAGCACATGGAATATGCTGGCAAAGTAACACAGTGGAGCAAGAACAGAATAAGGCTGTCACTACATGCAGATTTGGCTGGTGGAAAGCTCTATGGTTACAGTTTTTGCGAAAAGCCAATTTTTCCCTACAACAAAGGAATAGATTTTAATTTAACTATCATGGTAGTTGAAACATAATTGAGAAGGTTCCTCCAACTCAAACCCAATTAAGGTAATTTAACAACCCAACTATATTAATTTAGAGTGATGAGATACTTAAGATACTCCAAGTACTAGATACTCAAGATTGTCCATAACCGGGGACACGGCTAACCATGATTAGTTTGTACACTCTGCAGATGTTTGCGCACTTTTCCCCACAAGACTCGATTGCCTCCGTTGGATTTCTCGCACTACATGGTGTTTGAGAAACGGATGACCGAGATACAGTCTTTTAGAAACATTAACTCTCTACTCCGGGAGACCATACCAAACCTACAATCCCACTACCTGCTGATCCACCTCTTCAAGAGCTTCACGTAACTTACTCAACTATGTTAGAGCCCATATTAGCTTGTGGCTGCACACAGAAGTTTCTAGCATGAATAATCTCAGTTCCCTTTGAGCCTAGGTGGCGGTCCATAGGAAGATCACACGGGTACTCCGGGATTTCCAAAACGTTACAAGCAACACTGGGTGCCTCAATCCACCCAGATGTGTATTTAAGTTGCCACCTTAAGTTGAACCATTAATTAACAATCTCACATCTGTCATGGATTCACTCTCCCAAACCTCGTCTACGAGCATAGCATAGCAATATAAGCAATTCGTAAGAGTAACTCCCAAGGGTTTGAATGTAACAGGGTAATAGGTTCTACCTCATCAACTACTTCCCAACCCACATGTTAATGACATCCTAACCATGCAATGTTTGAGGATTGGAACTAATGCATAAAAACTGGGTGATAAAGGGGTATGATCAAAGTGTTACTTGCCTTGCTGACGATTCACATAACCTAGAGACTCCAAATAACACGCTTCGCACTTCGGGAATTCTATCACAAACAAACAATAGCATACATGAGAAATCAAGCTAAGAAGCACGAGTAAAACTCAAATAAGAAGATCTAACCAGAAAGTTCAACTTAAGAACTCCGGTTTGCAAAAAGAATCAAATCAAATGGAGCAACGAAACTCAAACGGCGAAAGAAACAAGATCCGTTTACTAATCTGGACCTAGGTCAGATTTTACAGTAGCAAATACTTGTTCAAGTTGATTAAACAGAAAGAGGGTCTCGAGACGAAGATCTAGGCGCTTGAATCGCCTGACTCCGACTAACGAGCGAAAAGATAAACTAGAACAAAAATCGGATCAGAAATTGCGATCAGAAATAACCGCGGAAAAATCTGATAAAAGAAAACTGACGAACAGGCTAACGAATGAGCGTTCGTTATCTGTAACTAACGAGCGAAAACCGTTCGCTAAGACGAACGTCCGCTAAAAAGAAAAACCGGAAAAAACCGGCGAACCAAAAAAACGAGTTAGGGTTTTCTAAAAAACCAAATCGGTTTTCTAAAAAAACCGACAGCGACGGCGCGCTACCTCGTCGGATCCGGCGGGGTGCGGCTCCGGCGGGGCTGGCAGGCGGCGGGGCTCAAGCGGCGGCGGCGAGGCGACGCTGGCGGCGGCAGGCGGCGGCGCGGCGACGGCACGGCGGGGCTGGCGACGGTGGTGTTGGCAAGGTAGGGTGGTGGCGGCGGCATTTAAAGGGGCGAGGGGGTGGCGTGGCTTGGGCGAGGGGCTGCACGAGGAGGAGTCCGGCTCAGACTCCCCTCGGCGTCCGTGCTGCGCATGGCGGCGCGCGCGAGGGAGACGGCGGCGGGACGGGCCGGCTGGGCTTTGGCCCAGCTTGGTCCGGAAACTTTTTTTTTAATAATTCCGCCGGAACTAAGAAAAATCCTAGAAAATAATATAAAAAACTAAAAATGCCAAAACAATTTTTCACTGTCTAAATGAAATATTTAGAACGAGATGAACATTTTCTTGGCCCTAAAATGCAATTTTGAAAACGTGCAATTTTTCTAATGCAAACAAAATTGCAATAAAATCCAAATAAAAACAAATATTGATTTTAATATTTTTCCTCCAATATTTCATTTATTTTGGAGAAGTCATATTATCTCCTCTCATATATTTTAATATGAAATATTTTCGGAGAGAAAAATAATTAAAACCAAAATCCTCATTTCAAAATTTGATAAAATCAAATTTGAAAACTGGGGAAATCCCCAACTCTCTCCGAGGGTCCTTGAGTTGCTTAGGATTTTGAGGATAGCTAGACGAAATGCAATAAAATATGATATGCAAGAATGATTTATGTATAACATTCCAAATTGAAAATTTGGGATGTTACAAACCTACCCCCCTTAAGATGAATCTCTCCCTCGAGATTCGGGTTGGCTAGAAAATAGGTGTTGGTGGTCTGTGCGAAGATCATCCTCTCGTTCCCACGTGGCTTCGTCCTCGGTATGGTGGCTCCACTGATCTTTGCAAAACTTAATAACCTTGCTGCGGGTGACTCGACTGGAAAACTCCAAAATCTTGACTGGCTTCTCCTCATAAGTCAAGTCATTGTCCAACTGAATCGCCTCCAAGGGTACGGTATCTCTTAGCGGTATGTCGGCCATCTCAGCATGGTACTTCTTCAACTGGGAAACGTGAAACACATCGTGAACTCCTGACAGCCCTTCATGTAACTCCAACTTGTAGGAAACTTCTCTCATCCATTCCAAAACACGTTACGGTCCTATAAATCTTGGGGCTAACTTTCCCTTAACTCCAAAACGTTTCACTCCTCGCAAAGGTGATACTCGCAGATATGCTCTGTCTCCAATTTCATAGGTTACCTCCTTATGTTTCGAATCTGCATAACTCTTCTGTCTGGACAGAGCTATCTTTAGTCTATCCCGAATCAGTTTAACCTTCTTCTCAGACTCTTTGATCAAGTCTGGTCCAAACAACTATTGGTCTCCAACTTCATCCCACATCAACGGTGTTCTGCACCTTCGGCCGTACAGGGCTTCAAACGGTGCCATTTTCAAACTAGCTTGGTAACTATTGTTGTATGAGAACTCTGCGTAAGGCAAATTGTCATCCCAACTAGACCCATAATCTAGCGCATAGGCTCTCAACATGTCCTCCAGAATCTGGTTGACTCTCGGTCTGTCCATCCGTCTGCGGGTGAAATGTTGTACTGAACTCCAATCTCGTTCCCAAAGTCTGGTGCAGCTGATGCCAAAACTTTGAAGTAAACCGTGTTCCTTTATCTGATACGATGGTTCTTGGAACTCCATGCAGACATACGATCCTGGTCATATATATCTTGGCCAACTTGGCACTGGTATAAGTTGTTTTTACTGGGTAAAGTGTGCCACTTTGGTCAAACGTTCAACTACTACCCATATAGAATCATAACCTGATTTGGTCCTGGGCAATCCGGTGATAAAATCCATGCCAAGTTTATCCCACTTCCATTCAGGTATCGACATAGGCTGTAACAATCCTGCTGGCTTTTGATGCTCTACCTTCACTCTCTGACATACATCACATACGACCACATACTCGGCGATATCCTTCTTCATCCCTGTCCACCAGAAACGTTCCTTCAAATCCAAATACATCTTGGTGTTTCCGGGGTGTATTGAGTATGGTGAGTCATGAGCTTCCTGAAGTATTAACTTCCTAATCTCTGTGTTATTGGGCACATAAACACGGTCCTCAAACCATAAGGTGTCGTGTTCATCCTCACGAAAACCTTTGGCCTTTCCTTCGCTCATTTTCTCCTTTATCTCGGCAATCTCTTTGTCATCCTTCTGAGCTTCTCAAATCTTTCCTAACAATGTAGAGTGAACCTCCATTGTTGCAACAAAACCTCTAGGAACAATCTCCAATCGAAGTTCCCGGAGATCCTCTGCTAACTCCTTCGGCAATCCCGTGCTTATTAGGGTATTAGCATAGCTCTTCCAGCTCAAAGCATCGGCTACGACATTGGCCTTGCCTGGATGATAATGAAGTTTCATGTCATAATCCTTTATAAGCTCCAACTATCTTCTCTGCCTAAGGTTCAGTTCCTTCTGGGTGAAAATGTACTTCAAACTCTTATGATCCGTGTACACATCACAATGGTTTCCAATAAGGTAATGTCTCCAAGTCTTCAACGCATGCACTACGGCTGCTAGCTCCAAATCATGCGTGGCATAATTTAACTCATGTGGTTTTAGTTGTCATGAGGCATATGAAACAACTCTTCCGTCCTACATAAGCACACTTCCAAGTCCTAAGCGAGAGGCATCGCAATACACTTGAAAATCCTTATGTATATCTGCCAGTGTCAACACTAGGGCTATGGTCAAATGTTTCTTCAGCTTCTGGAAACTTGCCTCACAATCTTCCGTCCATTTAAACTTGATATCCTTCTTCAATAATTTTGTCATGGGCTTCGCAATCTTGGAAAAATTCTCAATGAATCTACGATAGTATCCCGCGAGTCCAAGAAAACTGTGGATCTCGCTAACTGAAGTGGGTGCCGACCATTCAGTGACTGACTGAATCTTGGTGGGATCTACTGCTATACCTTCTCCCAATATAACATGTCCAAGGAATCCAACTTCCTTCAACCAAAACTTGCATTTGCTGAACTTGGCATACAACTGATGTTCCCTGAGTTTCTCGAGAACTAAACGCAAATGCTCCTTGTGTTCCTCTTCGTTCTTCGAATATACCATTATATCATCAATGAACACCACAACAAACTTATCCAAATATTCCATGAATACTTTGTTCATTATGCTCATGAAATAGGCAGGGGCGTTGGTCAGTCCAAATGACATGACCGTATATTCGTATAGCCCGTACCGTGTGGTGAAGGTTGTCCTTGGTATATCCTTTTCTCGTATCTTCAACTGATGATATCCTGATGGCAGATCGATCTTCGAAAACACCTTAGCTCCTTGGAGTTCGTCAAACAGATCATTGATCATCGGCAATGGGTACTTGTTCTTAATCGTCACTTCATTCAAGGATCGATAATCAACAACCATTCGTAGGGATTTATCCTTCTTCTCAACCAAAAGCACTGGGGCTCCCCATGGTGATGAACTCCGTCGAATGTAACCTTTCTCCAATAACTCCTTGATTTGTTTCTTAATCTCCTCCAGATCATTCGCGGGCATCCTATAGGTCTCTTGGATATTGGCCCTGTGCCTAGCAATAGCTCTATCAAAAACTCAATATCTCGGTCCGGTGGCATGCCTGGAAACTCCTCTGGAAAAACATCCGAGTAATCCTTTACTACAGGCACTTCCTCCTGAACAACTCCCGTGAGGGTATTTACTTTGCTACTTCTTGGCGCATGCCTGGATACATACTTGATCCTTTTTCCCTCCGGGGTGGTGAGACAAATTGACTTACTAACATAGTCAATACTTCCTCCGTACTTTGACATCCAGCCCATTCCTAATATCACATCCAATCCTTGTGACTCCAAGATAATTAGGTCAGACAAAAAAACATGGTTGCCAATGGTCAAGGGTATCTGGTCACACCATCGACTAGCCATATACTCTGCTGCAGGTGAGCTTACTAACAGAGGGGTCCTAAGGATTTGGGTCGGTAGTTTAAACTTATCCACGAATTCCCTTGATATGTATGAATGCGATGCACCAGTATCAAAAAGAACAAGAGCGGTAAATGAGTTAACCAAAAACTTACCTATAACCGCGTCTGGCTGCTCTTCAACCTCCTCCACGTTAACGTGGTTCACTTGTCCTTTGTTGAATGGATTGGGCTTCTTCCCAGCGCTCCCATTTCCATTCTTTCCTTCAGGGCACTCCGTGGCATAGTGTCCAGTATTCCCGCACTTGAAACAAGTAACGTGGCTTAATTCTCTCTTGGTGGGTGTGGCTGGATTGGGGCGGTTCTGATTTTTGCTTGCTCCATTCCCATTCCCATTCCTAGGGACAGTATGATTATGGTTACTTCCTCCATTATGGGTGTGGCCTCCATGGTTATGAACAAGTCCTCCCGAGTTCGGGGTTAGGCGAGGCTTCTGCTGAGCTCCTGAGTTATACCTCCCTTGTCCATACTTCCTCTTACGGCTCTCAATCTGCTGCTGCTTCCCTTCAATCATAAGAGCCTTATCTACCAACTCCTGGTATTTGGTGAATGTTGCCACCATCAACTGCATACTCATCTCATCATTCAGCCCTTCCATGAACTTCTCCTGCTTTGCGGCATCTATGGCCACATCATCAGGGGCATAGCGAGATAACTTGCTAAAATCATCCGCGTACTGGGCCACAGTACGGTTCTCCTGGCGTAGGTTGCGAAACTCACGCTTCTTCAAATTCATGGCTCCAGTTGAGACATGGGCTGTACGGAAGGCTTGCTGAAATTGGTCCCATGTCACCGTGGCTATAGGGTAGGTGACAGTGTAATTCTCCCACCATGATGCTGCTGGTCCATCCAACTGATGTGCAGCAAAATGCACCTTCTCAGCATCAGTACATCCTACAGTGGTTAACTCCCTTCCAATCCCGCAGAGCCAATCATCTGCTACTATAGGCTCGGTGCTACTGGAAAACACCGGCGGCTGCAACCTCAGCAAACGGGCTAAGTTGTCAACTGGTGGTGGAGGTGGTGGTGGATTGTTGTTGTTATTTTTGCCTTGGTTCTGAACTAACAACTGCATCAGGGTATTCTGCTGCTGGATCAACTGAGTGAGCTCCGGTGGGAAAGAAAATCCAGGGTCACGTCTCAGAGGCATCTGATGGGTTTAGAGAGGAGAGATTAGAATAGAATGAGGTCTAATGAGAAAGCACTACCCATATGCACATGAGACAAACACAAACATTTCACTCAATCAATCAAGCCAGGCATACAATCGGTCTAACTATCGTAAAAGTGCTCGGACTATACTATTTAGATGGTGGAATACTACTACTGATGTGGTGGTCTACTAAAAATATTCCTCGGTTGCAGACTCCATGATATCTGCTCCAGCTTCGTCTTCAAAGTCATCATCGCTAAGGTCGGAGTCGGTGTCGTCGATGATGATGTAGTCCTCCGGGCGAATCTCCTTGGGTTCTTCATCTTCTTCTACTGGTGTGGGGTCTCCCATGAATATTCCGATCTTAATCAGGTCGTCATTCTTCTCCACTAGTACAACTATTTCCTCCTCATAATCTTCACGTGTATCCTTGAGTTCTTCCACCAGTTCCGTGATCCTAGTCATTGCCATCTTCAGATCTATCATGCCTGCGAACATCTGATTCTCCTGGCGTCGGATGTGCTGGTTTAGTTCCTGGATGAAAGCTGCAATTGATCTATCCTTCCTGGAACTTGAACTTGAATCATCCATTGCTCCTCTTCTGGTAAGGTGGTGTTGTAGGTCCCGGTGAAGCTTGGTATTCCTATGTTCAGGTACTTAGTGACTTCCTTCAAGTGTCGTCCAAAAGGTGCTTCTTCATCCGGTTGTGCAAACTTGTTCCTTGTGTCTGCCATCCTAAAGAGTAGAAAATGGAGAGGAGTCAGAAATGAGAAGAGAATAGTGATCTATGGTTTTAGCTTAGTGGTCGTGTCCTACACTCAGCGTGTGCTCTGATACCATCTTGTAGCGACCCGACCTCAAACGGTCAAGTCTCTGTGCTTCAGTGTCATCCCTGGATCGGTAATGCTGACACACACAGTACTCGAGGATTTATAACAGAGTAGCAATCACACACTTATTACATCGAATGTCTCCAAAGAGAACTTATTACAATAAATATGGCTTAAGGCCATCTAATACGATAACAACGGAAGGCTTGGAAGATAAAGTGAGTCCATCAACTCTAACGGCATAGCTGAGCTGCACGACAACGACCTAACGAACCTTACTCCTCGTCTAAAAAGTCTGCAACATAATACGTTGCAACCTGAAAATGGGTCAGCACATGGAATATGCTGGCAAAGTAACACAGTAGAGCAAGAACAGAAAGGCTATCACTACATGCATATTTGGCTGGTGGAAAGCTCTATAGTTACAGTTTTTGCGAAAAGCCAATTTTTCCCTACAACAAAGGAATAGATTTTAATTTAACTATCATGGTAGTTGAAACATAATTGAGAAGGTTCCTCCAACTCAAACCCAATTAAGGTAATTTAACAACCCAACTATATTAATTTAGAGTGATGAGATACTTAAGATACTCCAAGTACTAGATACTCAAGATTGTCCATAACCGGGGACACGGCTAACCATGATTAGTTTGTACACTCTGCAGATGTTTGCGCACTTTTCCCCACAAGACTCGATTGCCTCCGTTGGATTTCTCGCACTACATGGTGTTTGAGAAACGGATGACCGAGATACAGTCTTTTAGAAACATTAACTCTCTACTCCGGGCAGACCATACCAAACCTACAATCCCACTACCTGCTGATCCACCTCTTCAAGAGCTTCACGTAACTTACTCAACTATGCTAGAGCCCATATTAGCTTGTGGCTGCACACACAAGTTTCTAGCATGAATAATCTCAGTTCCCTTTGAGCCTGGGTGGCGGTCCATAGGAAGATCACACGGGTACTCCGGGATTTCCAAAAATTTACAAGCAACACTGGGTACTCTAGGTGCCTCAATCCACCCAGATGTGTATTTAAGTTGCCACCTTAAGTTGAACCATTAATTAACAATCTCACATCTGTCATGGATTTCACTCTCCCAAACCTCGTCTACGAGCATAGCATAGCAATATAAGCAATTCGTAAGAGTAACTCCCAAGTGTTTGAATGTAACAGGGTAATAGGTTCTACCTCATCAACTACTTCCCAACCCACATGTTAATGACATACTAACCATGCAATGTTTGAGGATTGGAACTAATGCATAAAAACTGGGTGATAAAGGGGTATGATCAAAGTGTTACTTGCCTTGCTGATGATTCACATAACCTAGAGACTCCAAATAACACGCTTCGCACTCCGGGAATTCTATCACAAACAAACAATAGCATACATGAGAAATCAAGCTAAGAAGCACGGGTAAAACTCAAATAAGAATATCTAACCAGAAAGTTCAACTTAAGAACTCCGGTTTGCAAAAAGAATCAAATCAAATGGAGCAACGAAACTCAAACGGCGAAAGAAACAAGATCCGTTTACTAATCTGGACCTAGGTCAGATTTTACAGTAGCAAATACTTGTTCAAACTTGTGCAAGTTGGTTAAACGGAAAGAGGGTCTCGAGACGAAGATCTAGGCGCTTGAATCGCCTGATTCCGACTAACGAGCGAAAAGATAAACTAGAACGAAAATCGGATCAGAAATCGCGATCAGAAATAATCGCGGAATGATCCGATAAAAGAAAACTAATGAACAGGCTAACGAACGAGCGTTCGTTATCTATAACTAATGAGCGGAAACATTTGTTAAAACGAACTCCAGACGAACGTCCGCTAAAAAGAAAAACCAGGAAAAATCAGCGAACCTAAAAAACGAATTAGGGTTTTCTTTAAAAAAACCAAATCGGTTTTCTTTCAAAAAACGGCGCCTACCTCGTCGGTCCGGCGATACGCGGCACCCACGGCAGGCTCAGGTGGCGACGGCACGCGGCAGCAGCGGCGGCAGGCGGCGGCGCGGGCGACGGGGCTCGGCGGCGCGGGCTGCGGCGGCGGGGCTGGCGGGCGGTGGGCTGGCGGCGGTGGTGGTGGCGAGGCGGGGTGGTGGTGGCAGCATTTAAAGGGGCGAGGGGGCGGTGTGGCTTGGGTGAGGGGGCGCCCGGGGAGGAGTCCGGCTCGGACTCCCCTCGGCATCCGTGCTACGCACGGCGGCGCGCGCGAGGGAGACGGCGGCGGGACGGGCCGGCTGGGCTTCGGCCCAGCTTGGTCTGGAAACTTTTTTTAAAATAATTTCACTGGAACTAAGAAAAATCCTAGAAAACAAAATAAAAATCTAAAAATGCCAAACAAATTTTCACCGTCTAAATGAAATATTTAGAACGAGATGAACATTTTTTTGGCACTAAAATGCAATTTTGAAAACGTGCAATTTTTCTAATGCAAACAAAATTGCAATAAAATCCAAATAAAAACAAATATTGATTTTAATATTTTTCCTCCAATATTTCATTTATTTTGGATAAGTCATATTATCTCCTCTCATATATTTTAATATGAAATATTTTCAGAGACAAGAATAATTAAAACCAAAATCCTCGTTTCAAAATTTGATAAAATCAAATTTGAAAACCGAGGAAATCTCCAAGTCTCTCCGAGGGTCCTTGAGTTGCTTAGGATTTCGAGGATCGCGAGATGAAATGCAATAAAATATGATATGCAAGAATGATCTATGTATAACATTCCAAATTGAAAATTTGGGATGTTACACAAGCGAGGTCTAAGCTTGGGGGAGTTGATACTTCCATTTTGCATCATGTTTTTATATCGATATTTATTGCATTATGGGCTCTTATTACACATTATGTCACAATACTTATGCCTATTCTCTCTTATTTTACAAGGTTTACACAAAGAGGGAGAATGCCGGCAGCTGGGATTCTGGGCTGGAAAAGGAGCAAATATTAGAGACATATTCTGCACAGCTCCAAAAGTCTCGAAACTTCACATAAGTTATTTCCAGAATATATAAAAAATACTGAGCGCAAGAAGTTCCAGAGGAGGGCGACACCCTGGCCACGAGGGTGGGGCGCGCCCCCTGCCTCGTGGGCCCCCTGGTGGCCCTCTGATGCCCATCTTCTGCTATATGGAGTCTTTCATCGAGGAAAAAATCATAAGCAAGCTTTTGGGACGAGACTCCGCCGCCACGAGGCAGAACCTTGGCGGAACCAATCTAGGGCTCTGGCGGAGCTGTTCTGCAGGGGAAACTTCCCTCCAGGAGGGGGAAATCATCACCATCGTCATCACCGACGATCCTCTCATCGGGAGGGGGTCAATCTCCATCAACATCTTCACCAGCACCATCTCATCTCAAACCCTAGTTCATCTCTTGTATCCAATCTTTGTATCCAAACCTCAGATTGGTACCTGTGGGTTGCTAGTAGTGTTTATTACTCCTTGTAGTTGATGCTAGTTGGTTTACTTGGTGGAAGATCATATGTTCAGATCCATTATGCGTATTAATACCCCTGTGATTATGAACATGAATATTCTTTGTGAGTAGTTACGTTTGTTCCTGAGGACATGGGAGAAGTCTTGCTATTAGTAGTCATGTGAATTTGGTATTCGTTCGATATTTTGATGAGATGTATGTTGTCATCCCTCTAGTGGTGTCATGTGAACGTCGACTACATGACACTTCACCATTGTTTGGGCCTAGAGGGAGGCATTGGGAAGTAATAAGTAGATGATGGGTTGCTAGAGTGACAGAAGCTTAAACCCTATTGTATGTGTTGCTTCGTAAGGGGCTGATTTGGATCCATATGTTTCATGCTACGGTTAGGTTTACCTTAATACTTCTGTTGTAGTTGCGGATGCTTGCAATAGGGGTTAATCATAAGTGGGATGCTTGTCCAAGTAAGGAAAGTACCCAAGCACCGGTCCACCCACATACCAAATTATCAAAGTACCGAACGTGAATCATATGATCGTGATGAAAACTAGCTTGACGATAATTCCCATGTGTCCTCAGGAGCGCCTTACATCATATAAGAGTTTTTCCAGGCTTTTCCTTTGCTACAAAAAGGATTGGGCCATCTTGCTGCACCTTATTTACTTTTATTGCTTGCTACTCGTTACAAATTACCTTATCACAAAACTACCTGTTACCGATAATTTTAGTGCTTGTAGAGAATACCTTACTGAAAACTTCTTATCATTTCCTTCTGCTCCTCGTTGGGTTCGACACTCTTACTTATCGAAAGGACTACGATAGATCCCCTATACTTGTGGGTCATCAATCTCATGAGCGCTAAAGTTTCTGTTTTTTACAGCAAGATCGCAAAGACTTCCCCCAAGTCTTCCCAAAGGTTCTACTTGGCACAAACACTAATTAAAAACATAAAACCACATCTAAACAGAAGCTAGATGAATTATTTATTACTAAACAGGAACAAAAAACAAGAAACAAAAATAAAATTGGGTTGCCTCCCAACAAGCGCTATCTTTTAACGCCCCTAGCTAGGCATAAAAAACAAGAATAGATCTAGGTATTGTCATCTTTGGTATGCAATCCATAAGTGGCTCTCATAATAGATTCATAAGGTAATTTAATTTTCTTTCTAGGAAAGTGTTCCATGCCTTTCCTTAACGGAAATTGGAATCTAATGTTTCCTTCTTTCATATCAATAATTGCACCAATCGTTCTAAGGAAAGGTCTACCAAGAATAATAGGACATGAAGGATTGCAATGTATATCAAGAACAATGAAATCTACGGGCACATAATTCCTATTTACAACAATAAGAATATCACTAATCCTTCCCATAGGTTTCTTAATAGTGGAATCCGCAAGGTGCAAATTTAAAGAACAATCATCAAATTCACGGAAACCTAACTCATCGCACAAAGTTTTTGGAATTGTGGAAACACTAGCACCCAAATCACATAAAGCATAGCATTCATGATATTTAATTTTAATTTTAATAGTAGATTTCCACTCATCATAAAGTTTTCTAGGGATAGAAACTTCTAATTCAAGCTTTTCTTATTAAGATTTCATTAAAGCATCAACGATATGTTTGGTAAAAGCTTTATTTTGATCACGAGAATGAGGAGAATTTAGTATGGATTGCAAAAAGGAAATACAATCTATCAAAGAGCAATTATCATAATTAAATCCCTTGGAATCCAAAATAGTGGGTTCATTGCTATGTAAAGTTTTGACCTCTTCAATCCCGCTTTTACCAATTTTTGCATCAAGATCAAAAAATTCCGAATCATTGGGACGCCTTTTAGCTAAAGTTGACTCATCTCCAGTCCCATCATTATCAAGATTCATATTGCAAAACAAAGATTTAATAGGATACACATCAATCACTTTTAGATCTTCATCCTTATTATCGTGAAAACTAGAAGAATACGCTTTTATAAAGCAATCTTTTTTAGCACGCATCCTAGCGGTTCTTTCTTTGCACTCATCAATGGAAATTCTCATGGCTTTGAGAGACTCATTGATATCATGCTTAGGTGGAATAGATCTAAGTTTCAAAGAATCAACATAAAGAGAAATTCTATCCACGTTTCTACCCAACTCATCAATCTTAGGCAATTTTTCTTCAAGCAAAGCATTGAAATTCTTTTGCGAAATCATAAATTCTTTAACACTAGTCTCAAAATCAGAGGGCATCTTATTAAAATTTCCATAAGAGTTGTTGTAGGAATTACCATAATTATTAGAGGAGTTACTAGGAAACGGCCTAGGATTAAAGTTTCCTCTATAAGCGTTGTTACCAAAATTGTTCCTACCAACAAAATTCACATCCATAGATTCAAAGAATCAACATAAAGAGAAATTCTATCCATGTTTCTAGCCAACTCATCAATCTTAGGCAATTTTTCTTCAAGCAAAGCATTGAAATTCTTTTGCGAAATCATAAATTCTTTAACATTAGTCTCAAAATCAGAGGGCATCTTATTAAAATTTCCATAAGAGTTGTTGTAGGAATTACCATAATTATTAGAGGAATTACTAGGAAACGGCCTAGGATTAAAGTTTCCTCTATAAGCATTGTTACCAAAATTGTTCCTACCAACAAAATTCACATCCATAGATTCATTATTATTCTCAATCAAAGTAGACAAAGGCATATCATTAGGATCATAAGAAACACTCTTATTAGCAAAAAAATTCATAAGTTCATCCATCTTTCCACTCAAAACATTAATTTCTTCTATAGCATGAACCTTTTTACTAGTAGATCTTTCGGTGTGCCACTGAGAATAATTAACCATAATATTATCTAGGAGTTTAGTAGCTTCTCCTAAAGTGATTTCCATAAAAGTGCATCCCGCGGCCGAATCTAACAGATCTCTAGAAGGAAAATTCAATCCGGCATAAATTTTTTGTATAATCATCCATAAATTCAAACCATGCGTAGGGCAATTACGTATCATTAATTTCATCCTCTCCCAAGCTTGTGCTTAAAATTCATGATATCGTTTCTAAGAGAGATGATCTTAGCGGGAGGAAAATACTTAGAGATAAAAGCATCTTTGCACTTATTCCATGAATCAATACTATTTTTAGGCAAAGACGAAAACCAAGTTTTAGCACGATCTCTAAGCGAAAACGGAAATAGCTTCAATTTAACAATATCATTATCCACATTTTTCTTCTTTTGCATATCACATAAATTAACAAAGCTGTTTAGATGGGTAGCGGAATCTTCACTAGGAAGGCGAGAAAATGGATCTTTAATGACAAGATTCAGCAAAGCAGTATTAATTTCACAAGATTCAACATCGGTAAGAGGAGCAATCGGAGTGCTAATAAAATCATTATCGTTGTTATTGGAGAATTCACACAATTTAGTATTATCTTGAGCCATCGTGACAAACAATCAATCCAACACACAAGCAAACAACATGCAGGCGAAAAGAAGGCGAACGAAAAAGAAGGCGAATAAAACGGCAAGGGTGAAGTGGGGGAGAGGAAAACAAGAGGCAAATGGCAAATAATGCAATGTGAGGGATAAGAGTTTGTGATGGGTACTTGGTATGTCTTGACTTGATGCAACCTCCCCGGCAACGTCGCCAGAAATCCTTCTTGCTACCTCTTGAGCATGTGTTGGTTTTCCCTTGAAGAGGAAAGGGTGATGCAGCAAAGTAGCGTAAGTACTTCCCTCAGTTTTTGAGAAAAAAGGTATCAATCCAGTAGGAGGTAACACACAAGTCACCTAGTACCTGCACAAACAAACAAGAACCTTGCAACCAACGCGATAAAGGGGTTGTCCATCCCTTCACGGTCACTTATGAAAGTGAGATCTGATAGAGATAATAAGATAAATATTTTTGGTGTATAGATTGCAAAATAAACAGTGATAAAAATAGTAAATAGATAGGAAAATAATATGATGGAAGATAGACCCGGGGGGGCATAGGTTTCACTAGTGGCTTCTCTCAAGATAGCGAATTCTATGGTGGGTGAACAAATTATTGTCGAGCAATTGATAGAAAAGCGCATAGTTATGAGAATATCTAGGCATGATCATGTATATAGGCATCATGTCCGCGAAAAGTAGACCGGAACGATTCTGCATCTACTACTATTACTCCACACATCGACCGCTATCCAGCATGCATCTAGAGTATTAAGTTCATAAGAACAGAGTAATGCATTAGGCAAGATGACATGATGTAGAGGGATAAACTCAAGCAATATGATATAAACCCCATCTTTTTATCCTCGATGGCAACAATATAATACGTGCCTTGCTTCCCCTGCTGTCACTGGGAAAGGACACCACAAGATTGAAGCCAAAGCTAAGCACTTCTCCCATTGTAAGAAAGATCAATCTAGTAGGCCAAACCAAACTGATAATTCGAAGACACTTGCAAGGATATTTAAATAATGCATAAAAGATTTCAGAGAAGAATCAAATGTTGTTCATAGATAATATGGGTCATAAACCCACAATTCATCGGATCTCGACAAACACACCGCAAAAAGAATTACATCGAATAGATCTCCAAGAGATTCGAGGAGAACTTTTTATTGAGATCCATAGAGAGAGAAGAATCCATCTAGCTAATAACTATGGACCCGAAGGTCTGTGGTAAACTACTCACACATCATCGAAGAGGCTATGGTGTTGATGTAGAAGCCCTCCGTGATTGATTCCCCCTCTGGCAGAGCGCCGGAAAAGGCCCCAAGATGGGATATCACGGGTACAGAAGGTTGCGGCAGTGGAAATAGGGTTTTGTGGTGCTCCTAGATGTTTTCGGGATATATGGGCATATATAGGAGGAAGAAGTACGTCGGTGGAGCTGCGAGGGTCCCACAAGGGTGGGGGTGCGCCCTCCAGCCTCGTGGCCTCCTCGTTTCTTTCTTGACATCCACTCCAAGTCTCCTAGATCACGTTTGTTCCAAAAATAATTCTCCCGAAGGTTTCATTCCGTTTGGATTCCGTTTGATATTTCTTTTCTGCGAAGCACTAATATAGGAAAAAAACAGAAATTTGCACTGGGCCTTTGGTTAATAGGTTAGTCCCAAAAATAATATAAAAAGGTATATTAAAGCCCATTAAACATCCAAGGTTGATAATATAATAGCATGGAACAATAAAAAATTATAGATACGTTGGAGACGTATCAAGCATCCCCAAGCTTAATTCCTGCTCGTCCTCGAGTTGGTAAATAATAAAAACAGAATTTTTGATGTGGAATGCTACCTAGCATAATTCTCAATGTAATTTTCTTTATTGTGGCATGAATGTTCAGGTCCGAAAGATTCAAGACAAAAGTTTAATATTGACATAAAGATACTAATACTTCAAGCATACTAATAAAGCAATTGTGTCTTCTCAAAATAACATGGCCAAAGAAAGTTATTCCTACAAAATCATATAGTCTGGCTATTGTCTATCTTCACCACACAAAGTATTTAAAACATGCACAACCCCGAAGACAAGCCAAGCAATTCTTTCATACTTTTGATGTTCTCAAACTTTTTCAATCTTCACGCAATATATGAGCGTGAGCCATGGACATAGCACTATACGTGGAATAGAATGGTGGTTGTCGAGAAGACAAAAAGGTGAAGATAGTCTCACATCAACTAGGCACATCAACGGGCTATGGAGATGCCCATCATTAGATATCAATGTGAGTGAGTAGGGATTGCCATGCAACGGATGCACTAGAGCTATAAGTGTATGAAAGCTCAACAAAAGAACTAAGTGGGTGTGCATCCAACTCGCTTTCTCACGAAGACCTATGGCATTTTGAGGAAGGCATCATTGGAATATACAAGCCAAGTTCTATAATGTAAAATTCCCACTAGTATATGAAAGTGGCAACATAGGAGACTCTCTATCATGAAGATCATGGTGATAATTTGAAGCACAAGTGTGGTAAAAGGATAGTAACATTGTCCCTTCTCTCTTTTTCTCTCATTTTTCTTTCTCTTTTTTTATAATTCGTCCGGAGTCTCATCCCGACTTGTGGGGGAATCATAGTCTCCATCATCCTTTCCTCACTTGGGACAATGCTCTAATAATGATGATCATCACACTTTTATTTACTTACAACTCAAAAATTACAACTCGATACTGGAACAAAATATGACTCTATGTGAAAGCCTCCGGCGGTGTACCGGGATGTGCAATGAATCAAGAGTGCCATGTATGAAAGAATTATAAAGGTGGCTTTGCCACAAATACGATGTCAACTACATGATCATGCAAAGCAATGATGTAACGTGTCATAACAAATGGAACGGTGGTAAGTTCCATGGCAATATATCTCGCAACGGCTATGGAATTGCCATAATAGGTAGGTATGGTGGCTGTTTTGAAGAAGGTATATTGTGGGTGTATGGTACCGGCGAAAGTTGCGCAGTACTAGAGAGGCTAGAAATAGTGGAAGGGTGAGAGTGCGTATAATCCATGGACTCAACATTAGTCGTAAGAACTCACATACTTATTGCAAAAATATATTAGTTATCAAAACAAAGTAATACGAGCATGCTCCTAGGGGGGATAGATTGGTAGGAATATACCATCGCGCGTCCCCGACCGCCACTCATAAGGAAGACAATCAATAAATAAATCATGCTCTGACTTCATCACATAACGGTTCACCATATGTGCATGCTATGGGAATCACAAACTTTAGAACAAGTATTTCTCAAATTCACAACTACTCAACTAGCATGACTCTAATATCACCATCTTCATATCTCAGAACAATTATCAAGTATCAAACTTCTCATAGTATTCAATGCACTTTTTATGATAGTTTTTATTATACCCATCTTGGATGCCTATCATATTAGGACTAATTTTATAGCCAAAGCAAATTACCATGCTGTTCTAAAAGACTCTCAAAATAATATAAGTGAAGCATGAGAGATCAATAATTTCTATAAAATAAAACCATCACCGTGCTCTTAAAAAGGTATAAGTGAAGCACTAGAGCAAAATTATCTAGCTCAAAAGATATAAGTGAAGCACATAGAGTATTCTAATAAATTCCGATTCATGTGTGTCTCTCCAAAAGGTGTGTACAGCAAAGATTATTGTGGTAAACTAAAAAGAAAAGACTCAAATCATTCAAGACGCTCCAAGCAAAACACATATCATATGGTGAATAAAAATATTGCCTCAAGTAAAGTTACCGATAGACGAAGACGAAAGAGGGGATGCCTTCCGGGGCATCCCCAAGCTTAGGCTTTTGGTTGTCCTTGAATTTTACCTTGGGGTGCCTTGGTCATCCCCAAGATTAGGCTCTTTCCACTCCTTATTCCAAAGTCCATCAAATCTTTACCCAAAACTTGAAAACTTCACAACACAAAACTCAACAGAAAATCTGATGAGCTCCGTTAGTATAAGAAAACAAACCACCACTTCAAGGTACTGTAATGAGCTCATTATTTATTTATATTGGTCTTAAACCTACTGTATTCAAACTTCTCTATGGTTCATACCCCCCCCCCCCCGATACTAGCCATAGATTCATCAAAATAAGCAAACAACAAACAAAAAACAGAATCTGACAAAAACAGAACAGTCTGTAGTAATCTGTAGGTTTCAAATACTTATGTAACCCCAAAAATTCTGAAATAAATTGGTGGATGTGAGGAATTTGTCTATTAATTATATTAAAAAATAATCAACCTAATCTCACTCTCCAGTAAAAAAATGGCAGCAAATCTTGTGAGCGCTAAAGCTTCTATTTTTTTTACAGCAAGATCGCAAAGACTTCCCCTAAGTCTTCCCAAAGGTTCTACTTGGCACAAACACTAATTAAAAGCATAAAACCACATCTAAACAGAAGCTATATGAATTATTTATTACTAAACAGGAACAAAAAAGAAACAAAAATAAAATTGGGTTTCCTCCCAACAAGCGCTATCGTTTAACGCCCCTAGCTAGGCATTGATAATTTCAATGATGCTCACATGAAAGACAAGAATTGAAGCACAAAGAGAGCATCATGAAACATATGAAAAACAGATCTAAGTCTAACATACTTCCTATGCATAGGCATCTTATAGGGAAACAATCAAGCAAAAACTAGCATATGCAAAGAAGCAGAAAGAAGCAATAGCAATCTCAACATAACGAGAGGTAATTTAGTAACATGAAAATTTCTACAATCATATTTTCCTCTCTCATAATAATTACTTGTGGGATCATAAGAAAATTCAACAAAATAGCTATCACATAAAATATTTTCAACACGATCCACATGCATGCAAAGTTGACACTCTTCCAAAATAGTGGGAATATCATTAACTGAAATCATGACCTCTCCAAACCCACTTTTATCAAAAATAGCATAAGATTGAAAATTCTCCAAATATGTGGGATCTAATGTTGACACTCTTCCAAACCCACTTTCAATATTATTGCAAACATTATTATCAATCTCATATTCATCATGGGGCTTAAATAAATTTTCAAGATCATAAGAAGAATCACCCCAATCATGATCATTGCAACAAGTAGTAGACATAGCAAAACTAGAATCCCCAAGCTTAGGGTTTTGCATAGTATTAGAACAATTGATATCAATAGAATTTATAGTAAAATCATTGCAATCATGGTTTTGATTCAAGGAACTATCAAGTATGGGTGCAATAGCAATAATCTCGTGTTTAACATAAGGAACTATAGCAAATTCATCTCCATAAATATTGGCATCATGGCTATAAGAATAGCAAGCATCATGTTCATCAAAGGATATTTCAATCAAATCATCAGAATCACAATTATCTATAGTTTCATGCATATCACTATTTTCTTCCAAAGCAACGGTCATTCTCTCAATAAATTCCTTAACATAGGCATTGTGAGCATAGTTTTCATAGCAATATTTAAGTATGTCGGAATTTTCAGATTTGTAGAGAGTAATATCATACTTTTCAATCAAAGAAGCAACTTCATGAGCACCCTTAAAAATGACAAATTCTTTAATTTGTTCGATATCATAGTAACTATAAACACCCTTTCCATAAGAAGATAAGATTTCATTATCATTAAACTCACATAGGTAGGGAAGGTGTTTTTTAGGGTTCTTAGAGCAATAAGTAAAGTCATAAATTTCACAAAGATTCCAAGCATAGCATAGCAAACTATTTATATGATACCATAAGAGCTTCCTCTTTTCAGACAAACGATGACGCACAAAATGAGCATGCTCATCTAAAGATTTCCCATCAACTAGGCTAGTTGGGGTTTTAGCACGAGCACATAAGGATCGAAGATGATCCAAGTAGAACACTTTAAGTGGATCCATATCAATAGATTTTTAGCAAGCAAAGATGCAAGCAAATAGAAGGCACATGGAAACACAAACAAAAAGACATACAGGAAGAAGGAGAAGAAAAGGCAAAGGTGAAGTGGGGGAGAGGAAAACGAGAGGCAAATGGCAAATAATGTAATGTGAGGGATACGAGTTTGTGATGGGTACTTGGTATGTATTGACTTGTGCGTAGATCTTCCCGGCAACGACGCCAGAAATGGCTAGTTGCTGGGAGATCAAATCTTGACTTGACTTGGTGCAACCTCCCCGGCAATGGCGCCAGAAATCCTTCTTGCTACCTCTTGATCATGCGTTGGTTTTCCTTTGAAGAGGAAAGGGTGATGTAACAAAGTAGCATAAGTATTTCCCTCAGTTTTTGAGAACCAACGTATCAATCCAGTAGGATACTACACGCAAGTCCCTCCTACCTGCACAAACACATAAGAACCTCGCAACCAACACGATAAAGGGGTTGTCAATCCCTTCACAGTCACTTACGAAAGTGAGATCTGATAGAGATAATAAGATAAATATTTTTGCTATTTTTGTTGTATAGATCGGAAAATAAAGATTGCAAAATAAACAATGATAGAAATAGCTTGTTGACGGAGAATAACATAATGGAGAATAGACCCGGGGGCCATAGGTTTCACTAGTGGCTTCTCTTTAGATAGCAAATTCTATGGTGGGTGAACAAATTACTATCGAGCAATTGATAGAAAAGCGCATAGTTATGAGAATATCTAGGCATGATCATGTATATAGGCATCACGTCCGCGATAAGTAGACCGAAATGATTCTGCATCTACTACTATTACTCCACACATCAATCGCTATCCATAATGCATCTAGATTATTATGTTCATAAGAACAGAGTAACACATTAGGCAAGATGACATGATGTAGAGGAATAAACTCAAGCAATATGATATAAACCCCATCTTTTTGTCCTCGATGGAAACAATACAATACGTGCCTTGCTGCCCCTGCTGTCACTGGGAAAGGACACCGCAAGATTGAACCCAAAGCTAAGCACTTCTCCCATTGCAAGAAAGATCAATCTAGTAGGCCAAACCAAACTGATAATTCAAAGAGACTTGCAAAGATATTAAATCATACATAAAAGAATTCAGAGAAGAATCAAATATTGTTCATAGATAATCTTGATCATAAACCCACAATTCATCGGATCTCGACAAACACACCGCAAAAAGAATTACATCGAATAGATCTCCACGAGAATCGAGGAGAACTTTGTATTGAGATCCAAAGAGAGAGAAGAAGCCATCTAGCTAATAACTATGGACCCGAAGGTCTGTGGTAAACTACTCACACATCATCGGAGAGGCTATGGTGTTGATGTAGAAGCCCTCCATGATCGATTGCCCCTCCGGCGGAGCACCGGAAAAGGCCCCAAGATGGGATCTCACGTGTACAGAAGGTTGCGGAGGTGGAAATAGGGTTTTGTGGTGCTCCTGGAGGTTTTCAGGGTATATGGGTATATATAGGAGGAAGAAGTAGGTCGGTGGAGCTGCGAGGGGCCCACAAGGGTGGGGCGCGCCTACCCCCCTGGGCGCGCCTTCCTGCCTCGTGGCCTCCTCGCTTCTTTCTCGACATCCACTCCAAGTCTCTTGGATCACGTTTGTTCCAAAAATAACTCTCCCGAAGGTTTCATTCCGTTTGATATTCCTTTTCTGCGAAACACTAAAATAGGAAAAAAACAACAATTTGCACTCGGCCTTTGGTTAGTAAGTTAGTCCCAAAAATAATATGAAAAGGTATATTAAAGCCCATTAAACATCCAAAACTGATAATATAATAGCATGGAACAATCAAACATTATAGATACGTTGGATACATATCAAACCGCATGTCGTATATTGCACACACCTTGATCTGGCTGGCCGTTTCTTTTGTGTTGCCTAATTACAAACAGTTCATCCGAGTGAACCGTGTGCTGTATATCGCACACACCTTCATCTGGCTGCCCATTTCTATTGTTTTGCCTAATCACAAACAGTTCATCCGAGTGAACCGTATGGTGTGTATCGCACACGCCTTCATCCGGCTGCCCGTTTCTTTTGTTCCTCCTCATCGCAAACAGTTAATTGAACTGAACCGTATGCTCTTCATCGCACACGCAACTAAAATATGAACCGTGTTTGATGCACCCTCCATCGCAAACGTTTTGCACCTTTTTTGAAGGTTTTCATACACCACCGTTTGCGATTATTGCATCGCACACAGTTTCTCGAAGGGTCTCTGATCGTAGTGTCGCGTTAGCAGCATCCTGCAGTAGTGCCTGGAGCTTGGTCAGCTGGGCGTGGGAGACCGACAAGCTCTCCCAATCGCCTTTTGAGGGTCATGAGGGCGTGAGGAAGAACTGGGAGCACCGGCCATGTTTGCGCGGATTTCTGTGGCCAGCTCTAAGAATTTTTTGCCTGGTTTGGAGTGGCATCTGAGATACAATCTCCTTAAATAGACGCCTTCCATATGCCATCAGGGTGTTATCTATAAAAGTACCTGGACCTTTCGTATTCATCTGACGCGTGGAAGCCGAGGCGACAGTGGCGGAGAAGCCGAAGGGTACAATGTTTAAAAGTAAAGCCGGAGCTGTCCAGAGTATCATGGAGGGCCCAACTAACAGAACCGAAGATATAAAGCCGGATACTGCATCATCGTTGAGGAGTCGAATACAATTCTTTTTGCCTTGGAATATTCGGAGGAGGAACCTGCCTTGCAATGTTGAAGACAATCTGCGCGCCGAACATGTCATCATTGAAGCCTGGTTTGGGGGCTATTGAGGGATTCCTGGACTAGGGTGTCCTCGGACGTCCGGGCTATGTGATGTGGGCTGGACTGATGGGCCGTGAAGATACAAGATCAAGGACCTTCCCCCGTGTCCGGATGGGACTCTCCTTGGCGTGGAGCGCAAGCTTCGCGTTCGGATATGAAGATTCCTTTCTCTGTAGAACGACTCTGTACAACCCTAGCCCCCTCCGGTGTCTATATGAACCTGAGGGTTTAGTCCGTAGAGGCAATCATAATCATATAGGGTAGACATCTAGGGTTTAGCCATTACGATCTCGAGGTAGATCAACTCTTGTAACCCCTATACTCATCAAAGTCAATCAAGCGGGAAGTAGGGTATTACCTCCATCAAGAGGGCCCGAACCTGGGTAAACATCGTTTCCCCTGACTCCTGTTACCTTCGATCCTTAGATGCACAGTTCGGGACCCCCTACCCGAGATGTGCCGGTTTTGACACCGACAATCACATTCAGTCCATAGGCATGCTGATACTATAAAAAGGGGATGAGGTTGAGAAGATTATTTCATTACTTACGTGTTAGAAATCAAACTCCAAAAACATTAGATACTTTCAAAAATGCCTACTATATCAAACCCAAACTCCATGCAAACTCACCGATACATATCCTACCGGAGTCACCGATCAAACAGATATGCCCTTTGTCCTAAAACCCTATTTGATTCGGCCTGAACGAGCTATTCATTCAGACTCGTCAAAGCACCTATTCCCACCTTCTATAATCAAATGGAATTCTCTCGGAATTAGTTTGAACGGTGACACCGAAGTGTTCAAAAGTGTTTAGGTCATCACATCTCGAAAGCCACCGATCAATTGAAGGAAATATGCCCTAGAGGCAATAATAAAGTTGTTATTTATATTTCCTTATATCATGATAAATGTTTATTATTCATGCTAGAATTGTATTAACCGGGAAATTAGTACATGTATGAGTACATAGACAAATAGAGTGTCCCTAGTATGCCTCTACTTGACTAGCTCGTTAATCAAAGATGGTTAAGTTTCCTAGCCATAGACATGTGTTGTCATTTGATGAACGGGATCACATCATTAGAGAATGATGTCATGGACAAGACCCATCCGTTAGCTTAGCATAATGATCGTTTAGTTTTTCTGCTATTGCTTTCTTCATGGCTTATACATGTTCCTCAAACTATGAGATTATGCAACTCCCGAATACCGGAGGAACACCTTGTGTGCTATCAAACGTCACAACGTAACTGGGTGATTATAAATATGCTCTACATGTGTCTTCGATGGTGTTTATTGAGTTGGTATAGATCGAGATTAGGATTTGTCACTCCGTGTATCAGAGAGGTATCTCTGGGCCCTCTCGGTAATGCACATCACTATGAGCCTTGCAAGCAATGTGACTAATGAGTTAGTCACGGGATGATGCATTACAAAATGAGTAAAGAGACTTGCCGGAGACGAGATTGAACTAGGTATGATGATACCGACGATATTTTAGCCGTGTATATACATGGGGAGGGGTGCACCCTAGAACACACAAGTTGATCTTTTAGCCGTGTGCGGTCCCCCCCTCCACAGTTACACACCTCGGTCATATCGTCGTAGTGCTTAGGCGAAGCCCTTGCACCGGTAACTTCATAATCACCATCACCACGCCATCGTGCTGACGGAACTCTCGCTCGGCCTCAACTGGATCAAGAGTTCGAGAGACGTCACCGAGCTGAACGTGTGCTGACCGCGGAGGTGCCGTACGAACGGTACTTGGATCGGTTGGATCGCGAAGACGTTCGACTACATCAACCGCGTTACTAAACACTTCCGCTTTCGGTCTACGAGGGTACGTAGACACACTCTCCCTGTCTCGTTGCTATGCATAGATAGATCTTGCGTGATCGTAGGAATTTTTTTGAAATACTGTGTTCCCCAACAGTGGCATCCGAGCCAGGTCTATGCGTAGATGTTATATGCACGAGTAGAACACAAAGAGTTCTAGGCGATAATAGTCATACTGCTTACCAGCAATGTCTTACTTTGATTCGGTGGTATTGTTGGATGAAGCAGCCTAGACCGACATTACATCACCGCGTTCATGAGACTGGTTCTACCGACGTGCTTCGCACACAGGTTGCTAGTGGGTGTCTGTTTCTTCAGCTTTAGTTGAATCGAGTTTGACTATGCCTGGTCCTTGTTGAAGGTTAAAACAACACACTTGACGAAAAATTGTTGTGGTTTTGATGCGTAGGTAAGAACTATTCTTGCTAGAAGCCCGTAGCAGCCACGTAAAACTTGCAACAACAAAGTAGAGGGCGTCTAACTTGTTTTTGCAGGGCATGCTGTGATGTGATATGGTGAAGACGTGATGATATATAAATTGTTGTATGAGATGATCATGTTTTGTAAAAGTTATCGGCAACTGGCAAGATCCATATGGTTGTCGCTTTATTGTATGAAATGCAATCGCCATGTAATTGCTTTACTTTATCACTAAGTGGTAGCGATAGTCATAGAAGCAATTGTTGGCAAGACTAAAATGATACTACGATGGAGATCAAGGTGTCAAGCCGGTGACGATGGTGATCATGATGATGCTTTGGAGATGGAGATCAATGGCACAAGATGATATGTCCATATCATATCACTTATTTTGATTGCATGTGATGTTTATCCTTTATGCATCTTTTTTTGCTTAGTACGGTGGTAGCATTATAAGATGATCTCTCACTAAATTTCAAGGTATAAGTGTTCTCCCCGAGTATGCACCGTTGCTACAGTTCGTCGTGCCGAGACACCACGTGATGATCGGGTGTGATAAGCTCTACGTTCACATACAACGGGTGCAAGCCAGTTTTGCACACGCAGAATACTCGAGTTAAACTTGACGAGCCTAGCATATGCAGATATGGCCTCGGAACACTGAGACCGAAAGGTCGAGCATGAATCATGTAGTATATATGATCAACATAGTGATGCTCACCATTGAAAACTACTCCATCTCACATGATGATCGAACATGGTTTAGTTGATATGGATCACGTGATCATTTAGATGACTAGAGAGATGTTTATCTAGGTGGGAATTCTTAAGTAATATGATTAATTGAACTTTAATTTATCATGAACTTAGTACCTGATAGTATTTTGCATGTCTATGTTGTTGTAGATAAATGGCCCGTGCTACTGTTCCTTTGAATTTTAATGCGCTCCTAGAGAAAGCTAAGTTGAAAGATGATGGTAGCAACTACACAGATTGGGTCCGTACTTTGAGGATTATCCTTATTGCTGCACAGTAGAATTACTACCTCAAAGCACCGCTAGGTGTACCACCCACGCCAACAACTGCAGACATTGTGAATGCCTGGCAGACGCGTGTTGATGACTACTCGATAGTTCAGTGTGCCATACTTTACAGCTTAGAACCGGGACTTCAACGATGTTTTGAACGTCATGGAGCATATGAGATGTTCCAGGAGTTGAATTTAATATTTCAAGCAAATGCCTGGATTGAGAGATATGAAGTCTCCAATAAGTTCTACAGCTACAAGATAGATGAGAATAGTTCTGTCAGTGAACATATACTCAGAATGTCTGGGTACCACAACCACTTGACTCAAATGGGAGTTAATCTTCCTGATGATAGTGTCATTGACAGAGTTCTTCAATCACTGCCACCAAGCTACAAAAGCTTCATGATGAACTATAATATGCAAGGGATGGATAAGACAATTCCCAAGCTCTTCGCAATGCTAAAGGCTGCGGAGGTAGAAATCAAGAAGGAGCATCAAGTTTTGATGGACAACAAGACCACTAGTTTCAAGAAGAAGGGCAAAGGGAAGAAGGGGAACTTCAAGAAGAACGGCAAGCAAGTTGCTGCTCAAGTGAAGAAGCCCAAGTCTGGACCTAAGACTAAGATTGAGTGATTCTACTGCAAAGGGATTGGTCACTCAAAGCGGAACTGCCCCAAGTATTTGGCGGATAAGAAGGATGGCAAAGTGAAAGGTATATTTGATATACATGTTATTGATGTGTACCTTACTAATGCTCGTAGTAGCTCCTGGGTATTTAATAATGGTTCTGTTGCTCATATTTGCAACTCGAAACAGGGGCTACGGACTAAACGAAGATTGGCTAAGGACGAGGTGACGATGCGCGTGGGAAATGGTTCCAAAGTCGATGTGATCGCCGTCAGCACGCTACCTCTACATCTACCTTTGGGATTAGTATTAGACCTTAATAATTGTTATTTGGTGCTAGCGTTAAGCATGAACATTATATCTGGATCTTGTTTGATGCGAGACGGTTATTCATTTAAATCAAAGAATAATGGTTGTTCTATTTATAAGATTAATATCTTTTATGGTCATGCACCCTTGATGAGTGCCTATTTTTATTGAATCTCAATAGTAGTGATACACATATTCATAGTATTGAAGCCAAAAGATATAAGTTTAATAATGATAGTGCAACTTATTTGTGGCACTGCCATTTAGGTCATATTGGTGTAAAGCGCATGAAGAAACTCCATGCTGATGGGCTTTTCGAATCACTTGATTATGAATCACTTGATGCTTGCGAACCATGCCTCATGGGCAAGATGACCAAGACTCCGTTCTCCGGAACAATGGAGTGAGCAACAGACTCATTGGAAATAATACATACTGATATGTGGTCCGATGAGTGTTGATGCTCGCGGCAGGTATCATTATTTTCTGACCTTCACAGATGAGTTGAGCAGATATGGGTATATCTACTTGATGAAACATAAGTCTGAAACGTTTGAAAAGTTCAAAGAATTTCAGAGTGAAGTGGAAAATCATCGTAACAAGAAAATTAAGTTTTTATGATCTGATCGTGGAGGTAAATATTTGAGTTATAAGTTTGGTCTTTATTTGAAACAATGCAGAATAGTTTCGCAACTCACGCCACATGGAACACCACAACGTAATGGTGTGTCCGAACATCGTAGCCGCACTTTATTAGATATGGTGCGATCTATGATGTCTCTTACTGATTTACCGCTATCATTTTGGGGTTATGCTTTAGAGACGGCTGCATTCACGTTAAATAGGGCACCAACGAAATCCGTTGAGACGACACCATATGAATTGTGGTTTGGCAAGAAACGCAAGTTGTCATTTCTTAAAGTTTGGGGTTGTGATGCTTATGTGAAAAAACATCAACCTGATAAGCTCGAACCCAGATCGGAGAAATGTGTCTTCATAGGATACCCAAAGGAGATTGTTGGGTACACCTTCTATCACGGATCCGAAGGCAAGATATTTGTTGCTAAGAATGGATCCTTTCTAGAGAAGGAGTTTCTCTCGAAAGAAGTGAGTGGAAGGAAAGTAGAACTTGATGAGGTAACTGTACCTTCTCCTTTATTGGAAAGTGGTTCATCACAGAAATCAGTTCCAGTGATTCCTACACCAATTAGTGAGGAAGCTAATGATGATGATCATGAAACTTCTGATCAAGTCACTACCGAACCTCGTAGGTCAACCAAAGTAAGATCCGCACCAGAGTGGTACGGTAATCCTGTTCTTAAGGTCATGTTACTTGACCATGACGAACCTATGAACTATGAGGAAGTGATGATGAGTCCAGATTCCATGAAATGGCTTGAAGCCATGAAATCTGAATGGGATCCATGTATGAGAAAAAAATGTGGACTTTGGTTGACTTACCCAAGGATCGGCAAGCAATAGAGAATAAATGGATCTTCAAAAAGAAGACTGATGCTGCCGGTAATGTTACAGTCTACAAAGCTCGACTTGTTGCGAAAGGTTTTCGACAAGTTCAAGGAGTTGACTACAATGAGACCTTCTCACCCGTAGCGATGCTTAAGTCTGTCCGAATCATGTTAGCAATTGATGCATGTTGTGATTATGAAATTTGGCAAATGGATGTCAAAACTGCATTCCTTAATGGATATCTTAAAGAAGAGTTGTATATGATGCAACTAGAAGGTTTTGTCGATCCAAAAGGTGCTAACAAAGTGTGAAAGCTCCAGCGATCCATTTATGGATTGGTGCAAGCCTCTCGGAGTTGGAATATACATTTTGATAGTTTGATCAAAGCATATGGTTTTATATAGACTTTTGGAGAAGCCTGTATTTACAAGAAAGTGAGTGGGAGCTCTGTAGCATTTCTGATATTATATGTGGATGACATATCATTGATTGGAAATGATACTGAATTTTGGATGGCATAAAAGGATACTTGAATAAGAATTTTTTAATGAAAGACCTCGATGAAGCTGCTTATATATTGGGCATCAAGATCTATAGAGATAGATCAAGACGCTTAATTGGACTTTCAGAAAGCACATACCTTTATAAAGTTTTGAAGAAGTTCAAAATGGATCAAGCAAAGAAAGGGTTCTTGCCTGTGTTACAAGGTGTGAAGTTGAGTCAGACTCAATGCCCAACCACTGCAGAAGATAGAGAGAAAATGAAAGTCATTCCCCATGCCTCAGCCATAGGTTCTATCATGTATGCAATGTTGTGTACCAGACCTGATGTGTGCCTTGCTATTAGTTTAGTAGGGAGGTACCAAAGTAATCCAGGAGTGGATCATTGGACAATGGTCAAGAATATCCCGAAAGACCTGAAAAGTACTAAGGATATGTTTCTTGTTTACGAGGTGATAAAGAGCTCATCATAAACGGTTACGTCTATGCAAGCTTTGACACTTATCCGAATGACTCTAAGTCACAAACCGGATATGTATTTTTATTGAATGGTGGAGCTGTCAGTTGGTGTAGTTCTAAGCAGAGCGTCGTGGCGGGATCTACGTGTGAAGCAGAGTACATAGCTGCTTCGGAAGCAGCAAATGAAGGAGTCTGGATGAAGGAGTTCATATCCGATCTAGGTGTAATACCTAGTGCATCGGGTCCAATGAAAATCTTTTGTGACAATACTGGTGCAATTGCCTTGGCAAAGGAATCCAGATTTCACAAGAGAACCAAGCACATCAAGAGATGCTTCAATTCCATCCGTGATCAAGTCAAGGAGGGATACATATAGATTTGAAAGATACATATGGATCTGAATGTTGCAGACCCGTTGAGTAAGCCTCTCTCATGATCAAAACATGATCAGCACCAAGACTCCATGGGTGTTAGAATCATTACTTTGTAATCTAAATTATTGACTCTAGTGCAAGTGGGAGACTAAAGGAAATATGCCCTAGAGGCAATAATAAAGTTGTTATTTATATTTCCTTATATCATGATAAATGTTTATTATTCATGCTAGAATTGTATTAACGGGGAAATTAGTACATGTGTGAATACATAGACAAACAGAGTGTCCCTAGTATGCCTCTACTTGACTAGCTCGTTAATCAAAGATGGTTAATTTTCCTAGCCATAGACATGTGTTGTCATTTGATGAATGGGATCACATCATTAGAGAATGATGTGATGGACAAGACCCATCCGTTAGCTTGGCATAATGATCGTTTAGTTTTTCAACTATTGCTTTCTTCATGACTTATACATGTTCCTCAGACTATGAGATTATGCAACTCCCAAATACCGGAGGAACACCTTGTGTGCTATCAAACGTCACAACGTAACTGGGTGATTATAAAGATGCTCTACATGTGTCTCCGATGGTGTTTGTTGAGTTGGCATAGATCGAGATTAGGATTTGTCACTCCGTGTATCGGAGAGGTATGTCTGGGCCCTCTCGATAATGCACATCACTATGAGCCTTGCAAGCAATGTGACTAATGAGTTAGTCATGGGATGATGCATTACAGAACGAGTAAAGGGACTTGCCGGTGACGAGATTGAACTAGGTATGATGATACCGACGATTGAATCTCGAGCAAGTAACATACCGATGACAAAGGGAACAACGTATGTTGTTATGCGGTTTGATCGATAAAGATCTTCGTAGAATATGTAGGAGCCAATATGAGCATCCAGGTTCCACTATTGGTTATTGACCGGAGATGTGTCTCAGTCATGTCTACATAGTTCTCGAACCCATAGGGTCCGCACACTTAACGTTCGATGACGATTTGTATTATGAGTTATGTGATTTGATGTACCGAAGTTTGTTCGGATTCTCGAATGAGATCACGGACATGATGAGGAGTCTCGTAATGGTCGAGACATAAAGATTGATATATTGGACCATGTTATTCGGACACCGAAAGTGTTCCGGATAGTTTTGGGTAAAAACAGAGAGCCCGAGGGGTTACCGGAACCCCCCCCCCACCCCCCGAGGGGAACTAATGGGCCACCATGGGCCTTATTGGAGAGAGAGAGAGAGAGAGGAGGGCAGCCAGGGCCGGCCGCCCCCCTTGCAGTCCCAATTGGACAAGGGAAGGGGGTGACGCCCCCCTTTCCTACTCCCTCTTCCTCTCCTTCCTTCCCCCTCTCTCCCTTTTGGTGGAATCCTACTAGGACTAGGAGTCCTAGTAGGAATCCCCTCTTGGGCCCGCCCTAGGGGCCGGCCGGCCCTCCCCTCCTCCCTCCTTTATATACGTGGGGAGGGGGCACCCTAGAACACACAAGTTGATCTTTTAGCCGTGTGCGGTGCCCCCCTCCACAGTTACACACCTCGGTCATATCGTTGTAGTGCTTAGGCGACGCCCTGCATCGGTAACTTCATCATCACCGTCACCATGCATCATGCTGACAGAAAACTCCCTCGGCCTCAACTGGATCAAGAGTTCGAGGGACGTCACCGAGCTGAATGTGTGCTGATTGCGGAGGTGCCATACGTTCGGTAATTGGATCGGTTGGACCGCGAAGACGTTCGACTACATCAACTGTGTTACTAAACGCTTCCACTTTCGGTCTACAAGGGTACGTAGACACACTCTTCCCGTCTCGTTCTATGCATCTCCTGGATAGAACTTGCATGATCGTAGGAATTTTTTTGAAACACTGCGTTCCCCAATGTAATGCCCGGGTAATCAAGCTACAGTAATTCCACGCTAATGGTGCCACGTCACCACGATTACTGTTGCTAATCTACCGTTAGTTCGAAACCAAGTCAAACCGAGTCAAATTCAAACTCAAAATAATGTCAACAATAAAAGTTTTCAAAAGTTGATACAAAAATGGTCGGTGGGTGCCGAATATTACAAGGGTAATTATAATAAAGCAAACACATTTTTATAAAATGTCTAGATAATTTAAAATGATTTAAAACAGAAGAGAAAATAAATAAAAAAGAAAAGAAACTACAAAAACAGAAAACAAAACAAAACAAAAAAAATAAAAGGCCCCCTGGCCAACTGGGCCAGATGGCCCAGCTCACCGGCCAGGCCGGCCCACCTGGCCCAGCCGGCCGACCCACCCCCTGCCATATCCCCATGAGGGGGGAAACCTTAACCACCCCGTCACCCAATCCCTCCCCCTCGTCCCACTCCTCCCTCTCCCCCCCCCCCGATTGGATCGGGATCGGGCGACCCGACCCCGTCGCCGCACCATCGCGGCCACCTCGGCCGTCGCCGACCGGAGCCCGCGCCTGGACCTCGCTGGACTTCCCCACCGGCCTGCTTCCTCCTACGCGTGATGTCCTCGACCTCCACCTTGCGCCCCGCTGCCACTCCCCCTACCGGCAATGTGAGCCCCGCCACCGCACTCGTCTCCGCCGCCCGCCTCTGCTCCTCGTGTCGTGGTGCACGCGCACGCCTACGCGACTGCAGCCGCGCCCGCTCGCGCGGACCCCGTCCTCCGCGCGCGCCCACCCTTGCCGTTTTTGCCATCGCCGCATCGGCCATGGCTTCGCCCGCAACCCCGCGCGCGCTCGACGCCGTGCGCATCCACCGCACCCGCCCGTGCTCACCGCGGCCCCGCACCTCGTGTCGCGCGCACGCCGCGGCTTGCCGTCGCACCTGACCTGTGCGCCTCGCACGCACGCGCTCGCCACGCGCCCCGCCCGCTAGCTCCCTCTGCAGCGCGCCACCGCCCCCTTCTTCCCCTTGGCGCGTTCACTGTCGTGGTTCTAAGTCTAACAGTAATGTAGGGGGGTAGGTATGGAGAGGCAAGATCTTAGCTATGGAGACGTTGTAAGCACACGAGGTTTACGAGTTCAGGCCCTTCTCGGAGGAAGTAATAGCCCTACGTCTCGGAGCCCGGAGGCGGTCGACTGGATTATGCGTGTATGAATTACAGGGGCGCGAAACTTTTACACTGAGGAGGGGGTGGCTTATATAGAGTTCGCCGGACCCCTCCGGCCCTCAGTTGTGCAGGGTTTTAAATACATTAAGGTCGGGCGTTACTGGTAACGCCCCTAATAAAGTGCTATGATGATCATAAAAGCTACTTAATAACCGACCGTTAGCGTGCGGAGTGCCTTTAGGTCTCCTGGCCGTCGAGTGGTTTGGTCTTGGTCGAGTGATTGCTTCTTGGTCGAGTGTCTTCGAGTCTGTCGAGTGGAACACCTCCAAGTCGATTGAAAGGTGATTTCTTCTAGAGATGTCCTTGGGTACGGCAGTTGGGACAGGTCCATGACCCTACCCTAGGTACATAGCTTCATCATTAGCCCCCGAATGGATCGAGCTTTGAGCGGGGAAGGAGTTGAGAATTTCCCCGACTCATTTTTCATGCCATGAGCATATCTGGTTTCGGATCAATGAACTTGAGTGATGACAGCAACTTCCTTTTCAGTCGCCTTGATCCATTCTTAGTTTTTTTGTCAAGTGAGTTTCTTTACTTGAAAGGCTCCGAGTGACGGCATGGAGGAGATCTTCCGTCTGACAAGTTGTTCTGCTGCCCGCAGATTTCGCGGGATTCGGATTTTGGGAAGCGCGCAGGACGGGGGAGGCCGCAGTAATCGGATGGGATAGGGCGGAGCCGCCTCGATCTCCGCGCCACCTTTTTCGCCATGTATCGCACGCGCGATTGTTACAGGATTTGACAGGACCGCCGGGCCTACCAGTCAGCCACTCGGAAGCGACCTCATATAAGGCGTCGGACGGGGGTTTCTTGAACAGCGCGGTCCCATTACCTCTTCTCCTCTTCAAGCTTCTTCGTCGCGCTCGCTCTCGCCCCAGCGCCTCCGCTCCGTATGCGTCTCGCCGGCGACGATGGGGAAGGAGAAGACGGCGGCTCTAGAGCAGGCGAAGAAGGCGATGACAAAGGCGAAGGGGAAGGCGACTAGTCAGGCCGGATCTTCCTCGCGAGCTGGCCTGCCGAAGGGCTGGATCCAGGGTGACTGGATCCGCTCGGCGATCTGCCAAGAAGACCTCGACGACCTAGCCGAAGGAGGGCTGATCCCCCATGGATCGGCGCGGCTTCCGGGGAAGGAGACCTAGCCGCAACCTCAGGAGGGTGAGCGCGTTCTCCTTGCCACCCACGTCGACCGTGGATTTTCCTTGCCTCCTCACCCTTTCTTTTGGGGGTTTTTGAACTTCTTTGGGGCACAACTGCATCACTTCACTCCCAACACAATCGTGTATCTTGCTGCTTTCGTGTCTTTGTGCGAGAATTTCTTGGGTTGTCGGCCTCACTGGGGTCTTTTCAAGCACATTTTCACCTGTCGTTCTCAGACGGAGAAAAAGGCCAATCCGAGTGACGAGAGAACACAAGTGATTCAGATGTGTGGGGGTCTTGGTGTTCAGATGAGAGGGAAAAGTTCCTTTCCAACCATGATTCTTCCCGACTCGGTTCGCGGATGGCAGTCGACCTGGTTTTACTGCAAAGACCAGTCGACTCGCCTCCCTCCTTTTACCATGGACGGAGTGAGGAAACCCTCCTCTTTGAAGGTACTCCTGGAGGAGAAGGCACAGGTTAGGGTGCTGGTCGAACGAGTGGTCCAGCTTATCCATGACGGGGTCACCGGTATGGATCTCTTGGAGGTTTTCCTTCAGCGGCCCATCCAGCCTCTTCAAGCCCGAGACCATCCGTTGTGGATGTATTCGGGTCTTGACGACTCCACTCGGATCCACCCGGAGGAGGTCGATGACGACACATTGGAGAAGTGGCTGTCGGGCATGACCGGAAACAAGGACAACCCCAGGGGAGCCAGGAGAGTTCCTCCATTCGACCAGTCCCATGTACCAGAGAAGGTCCGATTCTGAGCTTTTGATTGTAATCTGGATTCACTCATGCAGCTGTCTATACTGCGTTGACTGACTTTGTTCTCCCCGCTTTCTTTCAGGCCATTATCGAAATGTATTCAATGCCCAACGGAGAGCAAGAGCAGGACCCGGAAGGAGAGGCGAGCGGCGGCGACAGTGGCGAATGGGACTCTGACGGTGAAGGGGACGAAGAAAGCAATGACCCAAGTGATGAAGAAGAAGTCGAGTCGCCTCCTCGCAGGGAGAGGCGGTCCAAGATTGACCAAGAACGACCGAGCGCCCGTGAAAAGGCGATTGCTCAAGCTGGTCAGTCTTCAAAGCGTCCTCGGACCTCTTCGCCAACTCCAACTGAAAAAGCGTCAAAGCATCCCAAAGTCGCAGAGTCGAAGCTTCGGAAGGCGTTGCCGAAGATTAAGATTGACATCCCCGTCGCTTCTGCGTGAGTGTCTCCCTTTATATTCACTCGACGCCCCGTGCTGTTTGTTTTTCTTGTTTTAACTGAACGAACTTTGGAACTGGCAGTGCTGCTACTTCCGGGACCTCAGCTTACAGGGACAATGATGAGGTAATGGAGGATGCGGTCACTTCTAATCTGGGTATGATTTCTGCCATTCTGTCTTTATTTGGTCGACTCAACTGCAATGTGTACCATTGGGTGATGTGATTTTGTTGATTGAACTTTGAACAGCTCCTAACATTATTGACCTCCACGATGATGATGATGATGAAGAGCCCGAGAGGCCTTTGACGAGGAAAACTAGGGAAGCTCCTGCAAGCAAGGTGCCACAGTCGACGCCAAGGGTGGAACCAGTCGTTCAGGACGCTGGTGATGCCAATCGAGGTTCTGTTACCTTCGCCGTGCCATTGTCGAGTGCCTTGCCTTCTTCGTCGACTGCTCAGGCCCCTGTCGACCCACCTTCAGTTTTTGCGACCCATCATGCCCCAGAGGACGAAGTGAATGCTGCCAAGGAAGCCATACGCCAGCCAGGCATTATGATGGAGAAGATGAAGACGGTGCAGGACGCCAGTCAGGCCGCCTACGATGCCAGCTCGGCTCTCCAGAGCAACGTTTAGTTTAGTTGGTCGTCGCTTGTTCTGTTAGGATATGCTATCTGAAGACTCCTTTTCCAAAAATCTTTGCATCTGTACACCCACTGGGTGCGTCGATTGAATTTTTGAACTAGTGGGGGCACGCTGAGTGCACCCACTGGGTGTAGTCCCCGAGACTACGGTGGACTGCTGGAAGTCGACTGTAGTCTTTGTATTTTGATTCTTCGCTCGATGTGGTCTGGCCGCGTCGAGTGTAAACCGAACTGGTAGTTTGTCTCTTCCGCTCGGTCTGGGCGAGTGGGATCAGAACCGGTGGGGGCACGCCAAGTGCACCCACTAGGTGTAGTCCCCGAGACCGCGGTCGACTGCTGGCAGTCGACTGTGGTCTGAGTTCTATGGTCTGAGTTCTTCTTTCTCTCCTTCTCTCTTTTTTTGCACTCGACTCCGGCGGGCCAGTCGAGTGGGTCATAACTGGTGGGGGCACGCAAAGTGCACCCACGTGGTGTAGTCCCCGAGACTATGGTGGACTGCGGGCAGTCGACCGTAGGCTTAGTATTTATTGTCTTTGTCGTTTTTCGCTGTAAAATAACTTCTCCTCCCTGATTGCAGAAATCTTGTGATCTTGGAGCTCGCTTTGCTGATTTGGAGAAATAGCACATCCAACTGAACCTTGACTTGGAATTGGCCAAGACAGAGCTGCAAAAGGCCAAGGACGACGCCAATGGTAAGACGAGCTTGTCGATTGGTTTGTCTTAGGCTTGAGTACCCTTCTGCTCCTTCTGAATCAAGCACCGTTTCTTCGCAGAAAAACTGAGAGAAGCTCTGGTGAAGAAGGATCAGGATTTGGCTGCTGCTCAAAAGGAAGCTGATGACAGAACCGCTCTGGCTGAACAGAAACTGGCTTCGGTCGGCCAGTTGGAAGAAGAGAACACCAAGATGAAATCTGCTCTGAACGAAGCCAACAAGGAGTGCACGCACTTGAAGAAGGACAATCTCAACCTGTACGAGAAGATGGAAGGCATCGCTCGCAGGAGGGACGATCTGGAGAGCTATCTGAGGAGCCTTGCCAAGAAGTTGTTCATCAAGCTTGAAGGTACGCATTTTGTTCCGACTGATGTTTTTTTGTCGACTCGGCATACGAAAGTTGACTTATCCTTGGACCGTGAATGCAGAGTTTTGCCAGAACTTCGAGGAGGAGACTGGGCGGATTGAGCCAGGTTTGGACCCAATCAATTCTCCCGTGAAAGATGAAACGGCCATGAATCTGCTCCGACTGGAATCCCGCATCGACGGTGTTGTGGACTACTTGGCTTGACTGAAGGTCGCCATGTCACGGATCAACACGGCACTTTGGCCAGAGGCCATGCTCCAGAATGATCTTGAGTCCCTGATGACTCGACTTAACGAGATCCCTGATCAAGTCCAGGAGTGGAAGAAATCTTCTGCCCGGTGTGGTGCTGATGTGGCTCTGTCTTTGGTTCGTGTCCACTGCAAGGAGGTGCGACAAGATAAACTGGCAGCAATCAAGGTCGCCAACACCCAGAAGCATGACTCCCGAACTTTTATGGAGACTTTCATCACTGCGGCCACTCGGATCACCGACGGCGTCGACCTGGACGAGTTCGTCGAGCCTGCCAGTCCTCCTCCTGCGGAGTGAACAAACTTTTATGCCCCACCACCTTTATATTCACGGTCGGTGCCTGCCGCCACCTTAAATTTGCCTCGGAATGCCGAGTGGTTTTTGTAACCGTTAAACTCTTTCGGGCTAAATGCCCGAGCACTTCAATCTGTGGTCCGGAACCTTTAGGATTTATTTGAACTTGGTTTGTCGTTGAATATCTTCATGTATCCCCCGTCGAGTGGAACTCGTTCTTAACTCGAGACAACTTTTGTATTTGTGGCGCAGCTCCGAAGGAGAAGGTAGCAGTCGACCCGCACCTCGTCGTCCTTGCGGGCCGGCGATGGAGCGCACATTGTATTTTTGGCGAAGCTCCCAAGGAGAAGGTGGCAGTAGACCTGCACCTCGTCGTCCTTGGGGAGTGGGATGGAGCGCATGTTGTATTTTTGGCGAAGCTCCCAAGGAGAAGGTGGAAGTCGACCTGCACCTCGTTACTGTAGAGTGGGATGGAGCGCACATTGTATTTGTGGTGAAGCTCCCAAGGAGAAGGTGGCAGTCGACCTGCACCTCGTCACTGCAGAGTGGGATGGAGCGCACGTTGTATTTGTGGCGAAGCTCCCAAGGAGAAGGTGGCAGTCGACCTGCATCTCGTCGTCCTTGAGGATTGAGATGTGTTTCATACTTAGGCGAGTACTGGACTACAGCTAAGCCCCCGAGTGGGAGGCTGGCTCACCACTCGGTAGGATTTTCAAATACTTAGGAGAGTACTGGACTGCAGCTAAGCCCCCGAGCGGGAGGGTTGCTCACCACTCGGTAGGATTTTCAAATACTTAGGCGAGTACTGGACTGGAGCTAAGCCCCCGAGCAGGAGGGTCGCTCACCACTCGGTAGGATTTTCAAATACTTAGGCGAGTACTGGACTGCAGCTAAGCCCCCGAGCGGGAGGGTCGCTCACCACTCGGTCGGATTTTCAAATACTTAGGCCAGTACTGGACTACAGCTAAGCCCCCGAGCGGGAGGCTGGCTCACCACTCGGTAGGATTTTCAAATACTTAGGCGAGTGCTGGACTGCAGCTAAGCCCCCGAGCGGGAGGCTGGCTCACCACTCGGTAGGATTTTCAAATACTTAGGCGAGTGCTGGACTGTAGCTAAGCCCCCGAGTGGGAGGATGGCTCACCACTCGGTAGGATTTTCAAATACTTAGGCGAGTACTGGACTGCAGCTAAGCCCCCGAGCGGGAGGGTCGCTCACCACTCGGTAGGATTTTCAAATACTTAGGCGAGTACTGGACTGCAGCTAAGCCCCCGAGCGGGAGGGTCGCTCACTACTCGGTAGGATTTTCAAATACTTAGGCGAGTACTGGACTGCAGCTAAGCCCCCGAGTGGGAGGCTGGCTCACCACTCGGTAGGATTTTCAAATACTTAGGCGAGTACTGGACTACAGCTAAGCCCTCCAGTGGGAGGCTGGCTCACCACTCGGTAGGATTTTCAAATACTTAGGCGAGTATTGGACTGCAGCTAAGCCCCCGAGTGGGAGGCTGGCTCACCACTCGGTAGGATTTTCAAATACTTAGGTGAAACGGGTTCGCAGCTAAGACCCCGAGTGGGAGGCTGGCTCACCACTCGGTAGGAAATTATTTTTACAAAATTAGGCGAAACGGATTCGCAGCTAAGCCACCCATTGGGGGATTTCTCATGCAAACAAAAACAATTACAATCACTGGGAAAATTATAACGCTCTTGTCTTTGATAAATAAACTACAGGAGTTTTTCTTATTACATCTCATCCGAGTGAGAATTCAAGTATAAAAGGGGCGGAGTAGCTCCGCATTCCAGGCTCGTGGCTCAGCAATCTATCGATCAACATTATAGAGGTGGTACGCTCCATTGTGGAGGACTCTGGTGACTATGAAGGGGCCTTCCCAAGTAGGAGCGAGTTTGTGTGGTTTCTGCTGATCCACTCGGAGGACTAGGTCTCCTTCTTGGAAGGCTCGACTCTTCACATTTCTGGCATGGAATTGACGCAAGTCTTGCTAATAGATGGTCGATCGGATCATGACCATTTCTCTTTCTTCTTCCAGGAGGTCGACTGCGTCCTGCCGGGCTTGTTCTGCTTCATCTTCAGAGTAGAGCTCGACTCGGGGGGTGTTGTGAAGCAGGTCACTCGGCAAGACTGCTTCGGCTTCGTAGACCAGAAAGAATGGGGTTCTTCCGGTCGATCAGTTCGGGGTTGTCCTCAATCCCCAAAGAACTGATGGAAGCTCGTCGACCCACGCTCCTGCTGCATTCTTGAGATCGCGCATCAATTGAGGTTTCAGTCCTTTGAGAATTAAGTCGTTTGCTCTTTCCGCTTGTGCATTAGACTGGGGGTGAGCGACCGAAGCATAGTTGACTCGTGTGCCCTGAGAGGCGCAAAAGGCCCTGAATTTGTCGGAATCAAAGTTTGACCCATTGTTAGTGATGATGCTATGCGGAACTCCATATCTGAATATCAACTCTCTGATGAAGCTGATAGCAGTGCAAGCATCAAAATTCTTGATAGGCTTAGCTTCAATCCATTTGGTGAACTTGTCGACTGCTACTAGCACATGAGTGAAGCCGCTCCTGCCCGTTCTCAGTGGTCCAACCATGTCCAGCCCCCAAACAGCGAAGGGCCAGACGAGTGGAATGGTTTTCAGGGCTGACGCGGGCTTGTGTGACATATTGGAGTAATACTGACATCCTTCACATTTGTTGACTATCTCTTTCGCCATTTCATTCGCTCTTGGCCAGTAGAATCCCGCTTGGTATGCTTTAGCCACAATGGTCCGAGAGGACGCATGATGACCATAGGTCCCCGAGTGGATATCATCAAGGATCATCTGACCTTCTTCTGGTGTTATACACTTCTGACTGACTCCAGTCGCGCTTTCTCTATACAACTGTCCCTTTATGACTGTAAAGGCCTTGGATCGACGAACGATCTGTCGAGCCTCTTCTTCGTCCTCTGGGAGTTCTTTCCTTAGGATGTACGCCATGTACGGTACTGTCCAGTCGGGAGTGATGACCAAGACTTCCATGATCAGGTCGACCACAGCTGGAACTTCAACTTCGGTCGGATCCGTGGCACTTTTTGGCTGCGGGGCCTCTTCAGTGAAGGGATCCTCCTGAACTGATGGTGTGTGGATGTGTTCCAAAAACACATTGCTGGGAATGGCTTCTCTTTTGGAACCTATTTTTGCCAAATCATCAGCTGCTTGATTTTTCAGTTGGGGTATGTGATGAAGCTCTAACCCCTCGAATTTCTTCTACAGCTTTCTCACTGCATTGCAATAACCAGTCATGGCTGAACTTCTGACGTCCCACTCCTTCATCACCTGATTAACCACCAAATATGAGTCGCCATAGACCATGAGGCGACGGACGCCGAGTGAAATGGCCATGCGCAACCCATATAAAAGTGCTTCATATTCTGCCTCGTTATTGGAGGAATCAAAGTGGATTTGAAGAACATATCTGAGCTTATCTCCTCTGGGGGAGACCAACACCACCCCGGCACCGGAACCATTCAGCATTTTGGAACCGTCGAAGAACATGGTCCAATGCTCCGAGTGAACCTGAGTCGGCAGTTGTTGTTCAATCCACTCGGCGACGAAATCTGCTATTGCCTGGGACTTGATAGCTTTCTTTGCCTCAAACTTGATATCTAGAGGAAGGAGTTCAATCGCCCATTTTGCCACTCGACCAGTTGCATCTCTGTTATGCAGGATCTCTGACAATGGAGCGTCGCTGATGACTATAATGGAATGATCAGAGAAGTAGTGAGCAACTTTCTTTGTGGTCATATAAATCCCATATACAAGCTTCTGATAATGAGGATATCTTTGCTTCGACGGGGTCAAATCTTCAGAAATATAATATACTGGGCGCTGAACTTTGAAGGATTTTCCTTCTTCTTCCCGCTCGACCGTAAGTACCATACTGACGACTTGTCCTGTGGCTGCGATGTAAAGCAGCAAAGGCTCCTTGCTGATTGGGGCAGCAAGCACCGGCTGGGTGGAGAGCAGAGCTTTGAGCTCTACAAACGCTGCATCAGCTTCGGGAGTCCACTCGAACTTGTCGGACTTCTTCATCAATCGGTAAAGAGGCAATGCCTTTTCACCGAGACGAGATATGAATCGACTTAAAGCGGCCAAGCAACCAGTAAGCTTCTGGACATCGTGCACTCGCACAGGACTTTTCATTCGGAGTATAGTACCGACTTTTTCTGGATTGGCGTCGATTCCCCGTTCGGAAACGAGAAAACCAAGTAATTTTCCACCAGGAACTCCGAATGTGCACTTTGATGGACTAAGCTTGATATCATACCTCCTGAGGTTGGCAAAGGTTTCAGCAAGGTCAGTCAGCAGGCCGGAACCCTTCCGTGACTTGACCACAATATCATCCATGTATACTTCCACATTCCGACTGATTTGAGTGAGCAAACACTTCTGAATCATCCTCATGAATGTGGCTCCGGCATTCTTGAGGCCGAACGGCATGGTAACATAACAGAAGCACCCGAATGGAGTGATGAAAGCTGTTTTGATCTCGACAGGTCCATACAGACGGATCTGATGGTACCCGGAATAGGCGTCTAAAAAAGACAATCGCTCACATCCCGCAGTCGAGTCGACTATCTGGTCGATGCGGGGGAGAGGAAAATGATCTTTCGGGCAGGCCCGATTGATATGTTTAAAGTCAATGCACATGTGAAGTGAGTTGTCCTTCTTGGGGACCATGACAACGTTGGCGAGCCACTCGGAGTGGTAGATTTCTCAGATGAACTCCGCTGCTAAGAGCCGAGCCACCTCCTCGCCAATAGCCTTTCTCTTCTGGACGGCGGACCGTCAGAGATGTTCTTTGATAGGTTTTACTTTTGAGTCGACTCTTAGGCGGTGCTCAGCCAGCTCCCTGGGAACACCCGGCATGTCAGAAGGCTTCCATGCGAAAATGTCCCAGTTCTCACGGAGGAACTGGATGAGCGCTTCTTCCTATTTGGAGTCGAGTGTTGTTGAGATATGAGTCGGGGCAGCACTGGGATCAGTCGGATGGATGTGAGCCAGTTTCCTTTCGCCCGATGACTGAAAAGTTGATTTTGTAGCGGGCTTCTTGGCTCGCAACAAATCACTCGGGTCTGCGGTCTTTTGGTATTCCTGCAGCTCCACCACTGCCATCTGAGCATCAGCGATCTTTGAACCTTTCTGAAAACACTCTTCTGCTTTCTTCCGATTGCCCGTAACAGTGATCACACCTTTGGGACCAGGCATCTTCAATTTGAGATACACATAACATGGTCGAGCCATGAAGCGTGCATAAGCCGGCCTGCCCAAAATAGCGTGATACGCACTCTGGAAATCTACAACTTCGAACGTCAACTTTTCTTTGCGGTAATTCTTGGAATCACCGAAAACCACATCAAGAGCAATCTGGCCGAGTGACTCATCCTTCTTTCCAGGAATGACTCCATGGAAACTCATGTTGCTGGCACTGAGTCTGGACATCGGAATGCCCATCCCTTTCAACGTCTTAGCATACAATATCTTCAAACCACTACCACCATCCATCAAGACTTTGGTCAATCGAGTGCCTTCAACAACTGGGTCGGCCACCAGAGCTTGCCTCCCAGGGGTGGAAATGTGCGTTGGGTGATCAGACTGGTCGAATGTGATGGCAGTCTGAGACCACTTCAGATAACTGGGTGTTGCCGGAGCAACCATATTCACCTCACGGTTGATAACTTTCAGTCGACTTTTGCTTTCAACATCAGAAAAAATCATCAGGGTGGAATTGACCTAGGGGTATCCATCGTCACTGTCTTCCTTGTCCTCAACTTTGTCCGACTCATTTTCCTTATCTTTGGGCTGCTTTCCCTGGAACTGCTGGATCAAGAGCCGACACTGTCGAGTGGTATGTTTTGGGTAAATGAACTTACCCTCTTCATCTTTCTTGGTGTGGATGTGACATGGCAAATCCAACACATCATTTCCATCTTGGTCTTTAACTTTCTTGGGGTTCCAAGGTCCTTTGGGTTTCCCCTTAAACTTTCCTTGAGTTACAGCCAAGGCTTCCCCAGGAGCAGCTGGCTCGGCTTTCCGCTTCTGTTTTCGATTGGAATTTCCTCCGGTTTCTTGAGCGACTGGCTTGAGCTTGCCACTCCTGAGTCGATCCTCATCTTCACCATTAGCGTACTTGGTGGCAATCTCCATCATCCGATTCAGAGACATATCTCCGGTTCGACCGAATTTCAAATTCAGTTCTCTGTACTTGACGCCTTCTTTGAAGGCACAGACTGCTTGGTGGTCAGGCACATTCTCTACCGTGTGATGTAACGTGATCCATCTCTGGATTTAATCCCTCAAAGTTTCATTCGGCTTCTGCATGCAAGACCGCAGTTCTGTCGGCCCTGCCGGTCGCTTGCATGTTCCTTCAAATGTGGTGACAAACACTCGGGCGAGATCTTCCCAAGTGTAAATGCTGCTGGGTGCTAACTGATTCAGCCACGCTCTGGCCGAGCCCTCCAACATGAGAGGCAGGTGCTTCATGGCCACTTCATCATTGCCACCGCCAATCTGGACGGCCACTCGGTAGTCTTCAAGCCAAGTATCGGGTTTGGACTCACCAGTGAACTTACTGACTCCAGTCGCCAACTTGAAGTTGGAAGGAATCACAGCGGCCCTGATGGCTCTACTAAAGCACTCTGGCCCCGAAACATGTACTCTGCTGCTGGTAGGTGCATCTCTATTCTGACCTTCTCGGTGAGCCATGTTCCTGTCGACCAAACCTTGAACGAGAATGGATCTCGCATCAAAGCCTGGTTCCCTGGGGTCGACTGGAATCCTTCGCCCAACACTATGAGGGCGCCTGTCATCTTGCTGCCGAGGCGCATACGACCCGCTCCTCGGGGGAAGGGTGGGCACTCGACGTCGATCGTCATGATCGAATCGGTGATCATACTGCTCATGGTTCCCGTACTGATTACGCCGGTCCCCACGTCCCTCACGCCTCGGAGGCGATCTTGGGCTATGAGCCGACTGGACTGTGTCTGCAGCAACGGATCTGCTATGAATCCTGTTCCGCGACTGAGAAACAGCGGAATTCTGGTCTCCTGCTGCCCGGAGTAACGCTCTGATCTACAGCAAGCCTCTGCTAGCCTCCGACTGGGAAGGCTGAATCGACTCTGCTATACGGGCTGCAGCTGCTAAATTCTGAATCAGAGTTCGATATACCTGCGGGGGCGGAAAGAGCTGACGTCGACTGGATTCTGGAACCCGTTGCCGCGCACGCTCGTCGAGTGCTCGCTGGAGGTTCTCCAGTCGAGTGTGCTCGGCCAAGTTTGCCAGGCGCTCGTCCTCCAAGGCACGAGCCTCGGGGGTTTCTCCAACGATAGGAGTGTGCAGTGCATCCATGTTCCGGCGACGAAGTTCTTCTCTCTGCAGCGACGTGAGAGGCTCGGGGAGATATTCCTCATGGGGACGCGACGGGTCGCCTCCACCTGCGCCTCCATCGGTGCGGGGAAAACCGGGAGGATTGGGCGGTCCATCGACCATCAGAACCTCCGCCGCCGGATCACTGTTGTCGCACTCGGATGCGGTCTCTGCGGAGCCAGTCGACAGATCGAACAGGCCGTAGAGGGATTCGTCAGGCTCGATCGCCTGCGACTTGAGGGGTGGCCGACTGGCGTGCCACCGCGTGTCTTACCCATCGCTGAAGTCTCGACCGACCGGAGCGCTTGCGCCGGCGGGAAACAGGGAGAGAGGACAACATAGGATCCGACCGGTAGGGGGTCGACGGTTGCCGCAAGAGAACACCGCGGACGCACACGCTAAAGTGTGTTGCCCCGCGGATAGGGAGTGCGTCCACGTCGAGCGGAGCCTCCTGAAGCCAAGCGGAGTCGTCAGCGATGAACGTGAGCGCGCCGAGACGGATCTCGCGGCCCTCCACCAAAACTTTGCCAGAAACCATGATGATTTGGATCGGAAAAGATCGCAACTCCTCCAACAAATCGCTAAAACACCGGCCCCACGGTGGGCGCCAACTGTCGTGGTTCTAAGTCTGACAGTAATGTAGGGGGGTAGGTATGGAGAGGCAAGATCTTAGCTATGGAGAAGTTGTGCTTAAAACGAGGTTTACGAGTTCAGGCCCTTCTCGGAGGAAGTAATAGCCCTACGTCTCGGAGCCCGAAGGCGGTCGACTAGATTATGCGTGTATGAATTACAGGGGTGCGAACCCTTTACACTGAGGAGGGGGGTGGCTTATATAGAGTTCGCCGGACCCCTCCGGCCCTCAGTTGTGTAGGGTTTTAAATACATTAAGGTCGGGCGTTACTGGTAACGCCCCTAATAAAGTGCTATGATAATCATAAAAGCTACTTAATAACCGACCGTTAGCGTGCGGAGTGCCTTTAGGTCTCCTGGCCGTCGAGTGGTTTGGTATTGGTCGAGTGATTGCTTCTTGGTCGAGTGTCTTCGAGTCTGTCGAGTGGAACACCTCCAAGTCGATTGAAAGGTGATTTCTTCTAGAGATGTCCTTGGGTACGGTAGTTGGGACAGGTCCATGACCCTACCCTAGGTACATAGCTTCATCACTCACCGCGCCCGCGCCATGGCCGGTGGCACGCGCCCCACCAGGCCTCGGCTGCTCGTGCCCCGTGCCCCGTTCCTCTCCCCTGGCCTCTGCCACATCGCCGGCCGCTCCCACTCGCCGCTGCTCACTGCCTCGCCGCCCCTGGCTGCCTCCTTGTCGCCGGCGGCCGCGCCCGAGGCCAGCGCCTGGGCTTGCCCCGATGGGCGCTCATGGTCGCGCCCGTGAGCCCGCACGCCCGCTGCCCGCTAAGGCCGTTGCCGCTAAAGGCCCCCAGGGCCTATGACGTATGGGCCCCGCCCTCAGAACGTTAAAAAAAGGGAAACAAAAATAATAAAAATAAAATAAATTAATTAATAATAAATGATAAAAACAAATAAATAGTTAACTTAATTAACTTAATTAATTCTGATTAAATTAACTAATTAAGATTAATTAATCTAATGACTAATTAACCTAATTAATTAATGTTAATTAACTAATAGAGTATGACAGTGGGGCCCACCCCTAATTAATACTAATTAGGCTAATTAAAATGTTTAATTAAGATGTGTCACTGACCAGTGGGACCCACTGGTCAGGTTGACCAGTCAACCCTTGTTGACTGCTGACATCAGCATGACATTATGCTGATGTCATAAATCCAATTTTGAATTAATTTAACTAATTAATTAAATTCCAGAAATTAATAAAATCTTTAGAAAATCATATCTTTTAAATCGTAACTCGGATGGAAAAACTTTGTACATGAAACTTGCATAGAACGACGAGATGAATCCGGATACGCAACCCGTTCATCCGCCACGCATCCCTAGCATAGCAAACGCGCAACTTTCCCCCTCCGGTTCGTTTGTCCGAAAACGCGAAACACCGGGGATAATTTCCCGGAGGTTTCCCCCCTTCACCGGTACCACCTCGTACCACGTTAGGGCACACCTAGCATCACGCTTTATCGTGTCATGCATCGTCATGCATTTGTTTGCATTATATTTATTGTTTCTTCCCCCTCTTCTCTCGCTAGACACCGAGACCGACGCCGCTGCTACCCAGTACGACTACGGAGTTGACGACCCCTCTCTCTTGCCAGATCAATCAGGCAAGCCCCCCCCCTTGATCACCAGATATCGCCTACTCTACTCTCTACTGCTTGCATTAGAGTAGTGTAACATGTTACTGCTTTCCGTTAGTCCTATCCTGATGCATAGCCTGTCCTTGCTACTACTGTTGTTACCTTTACCTGCAATCCTAATGCTTAGTATAGGATGCTAGTTTATCATCAGTGGCCATACATTCTTGTCCGTCTGCCATGCTATACTATCGGGCCGTGATCACTCGGGAGTTGATCACGAGTATATACCTATACATACTATATGATACTTGTCGTGACTAAAGACGGGTCAGCTCATAGGAGTACCCGCGAGTGATTCACGGATTGGGTCCGAAAGGACGTTTGTCCCGATGGCCCTCTGAGTGGATCTTTGAGGCGAAGCGACAGGGTAGGTTGAGACCACCTAGGAGAGAGGTGGGCCTGGCCCTGGTCGGCGTTCGCGGTTAAATCAAGATAACACATTTAACAAGATCTTGGTATTTGATCTGAGTCTGGCCACTGGCCTATACGCACTAACCATCTACGCGGGGACAGTTATGGGCACTCGACATCGTGGTATCAGCCGAAGCTTTCGTGACATCAGCGACTGAGCGGCGCGCGCCGGATTGGAACGTAAGCCTGCTCTTGTATTAAGGGGGCTAGTTCTGCTTCCGGCCGCCCTCGCAACGTGCAGGTGTGCAATGGGCGATGGGCCCAGACCCCTATGCCATAGGATTTAGACCGTCGTGCTGACCTCTCTGTTGTGCCTAGGTAGGGCTGCGACGTGTTGATCTTCCAAGGCTGGGCATGACCCAGAAAAGTGTGTCCGGCCAAATGGGATCGAGCGTGTTGGGTTATGTGGTGCACCCCTGCAGGGAAGTTAATCTATTCGAATAGCTGTGATCTTCGGTAACAGGACGACTTGAATTTGTACCTTGACCTTATGACAACTAGAACCGGATACTTAATAAAACACACCCTTCCAAGTGCCAGATACAACCGGTGATCGCTCTCTCAAAGGGCGACGAGGGGAGGTTCATCGGTTAGGGTTATGCTATGCGATGCTACTTGGTGAACTTACCATCTACTCTCTTCTCCTGCTGCAAGATGGAGGTTACCAGAAGCGTAGTCTTCAAAAGGACTAGCTATCCCCCTCTTATTCCAGCATTCTGCAGTTCAGTCCACATATGATAGCCTTATTCCAGTTGATACCAATGCATACATATGTAGTGTAGCTCCTTGCTTGCGAGTACTTTGGATGAGTACTCACGGTTGCTTTGCTCTCTTTTCCCCCTTCCTATACCCGATTGCTGCGACCAGACGATGGAGCCCAGGAGCCAGACACCACCGTCGACGACGACTACTACTACTCGGGAGGTGCCTACTACTACGTGCAGCCCGCTAACGGCGACCAGGAGTAGTTTAGGAGGATCCCAGGCAGGAGGCCTGTGCCTCTTTTGATCTGTATCCCAGTTTGTGCTAGCCTTCTTAAGGCAAACTTGTTTAACTTATGTCTGTTCTCAGATATTGTTGCTTCCGCTGACTCGTCTATGATCGAGCTCTTGTATTTGAGCCCTCGGGGCCCCTGGCTTGTAATATGATGCTTGTATGACTTATTTTATTTGTAGAGTTGTGTTGTGATATCTTCCCGTGAGTCCCTAATCTTGATCATACACATTTGCGAGTATGATTAGTGTACGATTGAATCGGGGGCGTCACAAGTTGGTATCAGAGCCGACTGCCTGTAGGAATCCCCCTTCCACACTCCTTGGCCGAAGTTGAGTCTAGACATTACTAAAACTTTTACTAACATGGTTGTGTGCCTTACGGTCCCACGTCGCCATCTGGGTGGTATTAGGATCTTTTACTCCTCGATCCTTACTCTGGGACTCTGAACTCTCTCCTACTTGGGTTAAACGATTTTACTAACTCTAACACTAGGATCCCGTGACCACGTTCACCCCAAAGTTGGATAAGCCCTAGTTATTCTTTAGAGTAGTATTTGAACATTATCCATATTGTCATTTTACTCCTGTGGAAACATCTTTGTTTTCAGATGGAACCCACAAGGCAGGTCGTGCGCCACACGACGGCCATTGGTGCCTCAGGATCACCTGCTGTGTTGGTTGAGATGATGACCTATCTGGGTTATCACTGGCACCCTGAGTACACCGTCTATGAGGAGTACCAGGACTTCAACCAGGAGTAGTACCATGCCATCGTCCACCTCTACTCTCGGGAGTATGACTCCACTACCGTGCTGCACACTGCTCATGGTGTTGGAGTGAAAATCGACATGGCGGTCCACGATGCTGCTTATGCTGCTCTAACACGCCTTCGTGGAGAGTATCAGGAGTTGGACACCTCCCCCTTCAGGCACATTGCTATCGCATCCGATGTTGGTGCGGAGGGATACTACACTGCTGCCTACTCCACTGTCACCCGAGAGCCTTCTACCATCAAAACCTGATTCTGCATGCTGATGGGCTGGATAGAGCTAACCGAGCTCTTCGCCACGAGCTGTACACCACCCGTCAGCATCTGTATCATGCTCTGACGCTGTTGCACCCCTCTGTCCGCTCTGGTGATCTGTCGCGTTCTGTGATCTACCCTGCCAGGACCGTGATGCCCCAGGGCGTCGGCTGGCCAGATGTGGGAGGCTACTCTCCTGCACTTGGTCCTCTCCTGTCACCTGCGCATCGGGTTCCGCACCAGAGTATCTGCGGACCCCAGGCTACTCGCTTGGAGGTCTTCCCTTCGCGTCACTACCAGCTGTCAGGCTACACCTACGTCCACAGTTCCTCCTAGGACTGATGTAGGCTTGCTTGTTAGTGTTAGATGCATTCGTCGCGAGCCTGCGTGCCGCCTATGATGTATTAGTCTATGTACTGAACTCTGTGTACCGAACTCTATGCGTGATCTCTTTTGTAAGATATGCCGACTACTATGTAGTATCTATCGTGCTGCTTTCATTGTGCATGTTCCATCATGAATGATTATTGTCTTTGCAAATTTCTCGATGCTGAACTACCCCTGTTATATATTAGTGGGATGGTTAGACCAGGTGGTCGTGGACGTGATGGCAACCTCCCACCACTGCCTGAGTACATGGCTGGTATGATCCAACAGCTTGAGATGAATCGCCAGTTCATGGAGAATATGATGGCTCAGTTTCCTCGCCCCATGAACCAGCAGCCAACCCCAGTAACTCTGCAGGATTTCATGCGCCTGAACCCAACTATTTACCGCAGCTCAAATCAGCCTCTGGATGCTGATGACTGGCTCCGTGACATCACCTATGAGATGGAGTCTGCTGAAGTAGCCCCTGCTAGCTATGTCACCTTTGCTTCCTTCTTCCTGAAGGGACCCGCAGCTCAATGGTGGGACAGTCACAGGCGTACTCTTCCAGTTGGAACAATCATCGCCTGGCCAGACTTCCAATCTGCCTTCCATGCTTGCTTCATTCCTCAGGGAGTCATGGACCGTAAGAAGCACGAGTTTTGCAACCTCACCCAAGGCAACAAGACCGTTGAAGCTTATCAGCGGGAGTTTCTTGACTTGTCCCGCTATGCTGAAGAAGACATTGCAACTGATGCACGCAGATAGGAGAAGTTCCGTGATGGCCTTCAAGCTGACATCAAGCTCGCACTTCTAGTGCATGACTTTGCTGATTTCGCCACCCTGGTGAATAAGGCCATCAATGTCGAAAATGGTCTGCAGGAATACCAGAGCTCTCACAGGCACAACCGTGACACGGGCTCATCTTCGGGCCCGTCCTCGCAGAAGCGTAAGATATGGATTCCCAACAGCATGTACCAGCCAACTGCACCTGCCCCAAGGTAGTCCTATGCTGCACCTCGTCTGCCTGCTCCACCAACTAGGCAGCCAAGACTTCCAGCTCCGCCACCCCAAGCTCATGTTCCCACTCCCAATAATTGTCTGTGCTACAAGTGTGGTCAACCAGGTCATCGTGCTAGGGATTGCAATCAGAACCAGAATCAATTGGCCCTCCCATCAACTGGCCATGGAAGCAACCAGCCCCGCAACAACAATGCCAAGTCTTATGGTCGTGTTCATGCCAACCACGTTGATCTCAATGAAGTTCTAGACCAGCCCGCTACCGTGATGGGTACACTCCTCGTAAATTCAGCACCAGCATCTGTTTTATTTGATACAGGTGCATCACATTCATTCATGTCAGAGGATTTTGCATTCATGCATGGCATTAAAAGCGAGGACCTGAACACTTCGCTATTAGTACACACTCCCGCGGGCCAATGTCGGACCTCCATGATTTGCAACGACGTCCCCGTTGAAATCGAAGGACTAGAATTCCTTGCCTCTCCCATCGTACTGAAGTCTTGTAGCATCGACCTCATTCTGGGAATGGATTGGTTGAAAGCGCATACTGCTTCTATAGTTTGCACCACTAAGGCCGTCCATCTGCTACACCCTTCTGATGAAATAATTGCTTACCAAGCTCATCTAGTTCAGAACGCCGAGGCACGTCTTTATGCCTTGAATGCGTTGAATGCTGCACCACTCAAGGGCATTGAAAACATTCCCGTCGTTCATGAATTCCAAGATGTCTTCCCAGAAGAACTTCTAGGGATTCCCCCTGCTAGAGCTGTCGAATTCATCATCGACTCGAAACCCGACACCACCCCTATAGCTAAACGACCCTACAAGATGCCGCCGCATGAACTCATTGAGCTTAAGGAGGAAATCAACAAATCTCTTGTCAAAGGTTTCATTCGCCCAAGTTGCTCTCCTTGGGGAGCACCTTCTCTCTTTGTTAAGAAGAAGGATGGGACAAACCGATTAGTCCAAGACTACCGTCCTATAAACCAAGCTACCATTCAGAATAAATATCCTCTTCCTCGGATCAATGATCTTTATGATCAACTGGCTGGCTCATCAGTGTTCTCCAAACTCGACTTGAGGTTGGGTTACCACCAGATCCGTGTTCGTGAAGAGGATATCCCAAAAACCGCCTTCGTGACTCGGTATGGATCATACGAGTACACCGTCATGTCATTCGGCTTAACGAATGCTCCAGCCACCTTCTCTCGTCTGATGAACTATATATTCATGGATTACCTCGACAAGTTCGTCGTGGTTTATCTGGACGATATCCTTGTATTTTCCAAGAACAAGTAAGAACATGTTGAACATCTTCGTCTTGTGCTGGAAAAGCTTCGAGAGCATCAACTGTATGCTAAGTATTCCAAGTGTGAATTCTGGCTCCCCGAAGTAACCTATCTTGGGCATGTCATCTCCAAGGATGGTATTGCCATCAACCCTGAATGAGTTCAGGCTATTCTCGATTGGACTCCTCCGAAGAATGTCAAGCAAGTCTGAAGTTTTCTCGGTCTCGGCAGCTATTGCCGTCGACTCGTCGAGAACTTCTCCAAGATTGCCAGACCTCTGACTAATCTGTTGCATAAGGGTGTCAAGTTCGACTGGACAGACAAGTGTCAGGAAAGTTTCCAGGTGCTCAAAGACAAATTGACTTCTGCCCCAGTGCTTGCTCCACCTGATACTAAGAAGGAGTTCGGCATTTACTGTGACGCTTCCCGTCAAGGATTCGGTTGTGTCCTAATGCAAGAGCGCAGAGTGATTGCTTGTGCCTCTCGTCAACTGTGCCCTCATGAAGAAAACTACCCAGTTCACGACCTCGAGCTTGCTGTTGTCATTCATGCACTGAAGTAGTGGCGACATTACCTTCTCGGTAATCGTTGCGAGATCTTCACCGACCACCAAAGTCTGAAGTATCTGTTTACTCAGCCAGATCTGAACCTCCGTCAGCAGAGATGGATGGAGACTATTGTAGACTTTGACGTGGGTATATCCTATACCCTCAGCAAGGCTAATGTAATGGCTGATGCCTTGAGCCGCAAGTCTTACTGCAATGACCTCCAGGTTCACAAAGTTCATCCCTCGCTTGTCGAAGAATTTAGAAAGCCGAACCTTCATATTGTTCCTCCTGGAGCACTAGCCCCCCTCCCGCAGAGTTTCAGAAGATGAATCTTCTTGTTGTTACTAAGGGTTCTCTAAGTACCCTGGCTGTCGTACCAGATCTCGTAGCTGGTATAAAGACTATTCAAGGTTGTGACTCTGAAGTCCATGAGATTAAACGTCATCTAGCAGAAGGAAAGCCCTCCTTCTTCTCTATCGCCGATGATGGCGCCTTGTACTTCAAAGGCCGCCTAGTGGTACCACGTTCGAGGAAAAACCTAGATCAGACTAAAGGGGTTATGAAAGAAGCTCATGATACGCCTTTGTCTATTCATCCTGGTAGTACAAAGATGTACCAAGACATCCGTCAAAGATTCTGGTGGTCTAATATGAAGCAGGATATTGCTCGTTATGTTGCTAAGTGTGACGTTTGTCGCCGTATCAAAGCAGAGCATCAAAGGCCTGCTGGAACTCTGCAACCTATCTCTATTCCTGAATGGAAATGGGACCATGTTGAAATGGACTTCATCACTGGATTTCCCAAATCGCAGAAAGGTAATGATGCTATTCTTGTTGTCATTGACCGGCTTTCTAAAGTTGCACATTTTCTGGCGGTCAAAGAGACAATCACTACTAGCCAGCTTGCAACTCTCTACAAGTCCAGAATTGTTTCACTTCACGGTATTCCACTGGTTATCAGTTCAGACCGTGGCAGTTTATTCACTTCAAGATTTTGGGCAAGTTTCCAAGAAGCTATGGGAACGCACCTGTCGTTCAGTACGGAGTTTCATCCTTAGTCGCAAGGACATGTTGAACGTGTCAACCAAGTTCTCGAAGACATGCTTCGAGCTTGTGTAATTTCCTTCGGCAAGAAATGGGAGGAATCTCTTCCATATGCCGAGTTCTCTTATAATAATAGCTATCAAGCTAGTCTGAAGATGTCCCCCTTCGAAGTGCTATATGGACGAAAGTGTCGAACCCCTATGAACTGGTCAGAAACTGGGGAACGTCCACTCTTCGGTCCGGATATTATCCAACAGGCCGAAGAACAAGTTCGCATTATTCACAAGAATCTCAAGACTGCTCAGTCACGTCAGAAAAGTTAGTATGACCGTCATCACCAAGACATGGTCTATCAACCTGGCGAAAAGGCTTATCTTCGAGTTACACCAATGAAGGGTGATCACCGCTTCGGGATCAAGGGCAAGCTAGCTCCTCGCTATATTAGTCCCTTCACTATTCTCGAAAGGCGTGGAAAAGTGGCATATCAACTGGAGCTTCCGCCGAACATTTCTCAGGTTCACGATGTGTTCCATGTGTCACAACTCCGCCGTTGCTTCAAGGATCCAATCCGAGCAGTGGATCATGAGGTGCTCGAATTGCAACAGGACCTCTCCTATAAAGAGCATCCGGTCCGCATTCTCGACCAAGCTGAACGCCGCACATGTCAGAAGGCGATCAAGTTCCTCAAAGTCCAGTGGTCGAATCACTCTGAAGACGAAGCCACTTGGGAACGCGAGGACCGCCTGTGTGATGAATACCCCGCACTGTTTCCTTCTACCTCCTAAAATCTCGGGACGAGATTTCTTGTAGTGGAGGAGTTTTGTAACGCCCGGGTAATCAAGCTACAGTAATTCCACGCTAATGGTGCCACGTCACCACGATTACTGTTGCTAATCTACCGTTAGTTCGAAACCAAGTCAAACCGAGTCAAATTCAAACTCAAATTAATGTCAAAAATAAAAGTTTTCAAAAGTTGAAACAAAAATGTTCGGTGGGTGCCGAATATTACAAGGGTAATTATAATAAAGCAAACACATTTTTATAAAATGTCTAGATAATTTAAAATGATTTAAAACAGAAGAGAAAATAAATAAATAAATAAAAGAAACTACAAAAACAGAAAACAAAAAACAAAAAAAGGCCCCCTGGCCAACTGGGCTAGACGGCCCAGCTCACCGGCCAGGCCGGCCCACCTGGCCCAGCCGGCCGACCCACCCCTGCCATATCCCCACGAGGGGGGGAAACCCTAACCACCCCGTCACCCACTCCCTCCCCCTCGTCCCACTCCTCCCTCTCGCCCCCACCCTCCCGATTGGATCGGGATCGGGCGACCTGACCCCGTCGCCGCGCCATCGCAGCCACCTCGTCCGTCGCCGACCGGAGCCCGCGCCTGGACCTCGCCGGGGAACGCCTCACTGGACTTCCCCACCGGCCTGCTTCCTCCTACGCGCGACGTCCTCGACCTCCACCTCGCGCCCCGCTGCCACTCCCCCTACCGGCAATGTGAGCCCCGCCGCCGCACTTGTCTCCGCCGCCCCGCCTCTGCTCCTCGTGTCGTGGTGCACGCGCACGCCTACGCGACCGCAGCCGTGCCCGCTCGCGCGGCCCCCGTCCTCCGCGCGCGCCCGCCCTTGCCGTTTTTGCCATCGCCGCATCGGCCATGGCCTCGCCCGCAGCCCTGCGCGCGCTCGTCGCCGTGCGCAGCCACCGCGCCCGCCCGTGCTCACCGCGGCCCCGCACCTCGCGTCGCGCGCACGCCGCGGCTCGCCGTCGCACCTCACCTGTGCGCCTCGCGCGCATGCGCTTGCCGCGCGCCCCGCCCGCTAGCTCCCTCTGCAGCGCGCCACCGCCCCCTTCTTCCCCTTGACGCGCTCACCGCACCCGCGCCATGGCCGGCGGCACGCGCCCCGCCAGGCCTCGGCTGCTCGCGCCCCGTGCCCCGTTCCTCTCCCCTGGCCTCTGCCACATCGTCGGCCGCTCCCACTCGCCGCTGCTCGCTGCCTCACCGCCCCTGGCTGCCTCCTTGTCGCCGACGGCCGCACCCGAGGCCAGCGCCTGGGCTTGCCCCGGTGGGTGCACGTGGCCGCGCCCATGAGCCCGCACGCCCGCTGCCCGCTAAGGCCGTTGCCGTTAAAGGCCCCCAGGGCCTATGACGTATGGGCCCCGCCCTCGGAACGTTAAAAAAGGGAAACAAAAATAATAAAAATTAATGAATAAATGAATAATAAATGATAAAAACAAACAAATAATTAATTAATTAACTTAATTAATTTTGATTAAATTAACTAATTAAGATTAGTTAATCTAATGGCTAATTAACCTAATTAATTAATGTTAATTAACTAACAGAGTATGACAGTGGGGCCCACCCCTAATTAATACTAATTAGGCTAATTAAAATGTTTAATTAAGATGTGTCACTAACTAGTGGGACCCACTGGTCAGGTTGACCAGTCAACCCCTGTTGATTGCTGACGTCAGCATGACATCATGCTGATGTCATAAATCCAATTTTGAATTAATTTAACTAATTAATTAAATTCCAGAAATTAATAAAATCTTTAGAAAATCATATCTTTTAAATCGTAACTCGGATGGAAAAACTTTGTACATGAAAGTTGCACAGAACGACGAGACGAATCCGGATACGTAGCCCGTTCGTCCGCCACGCATCCCTAGCATAGCAAACGCACAACTTTCCCCCTCCGGTTCGTCTGTCCGAAAACGCGAAACACCGGGGATAATTTCCCGGAGGTTTCCCCCCTTCACCGGTACCACCTCGTACCGCGTTAGGGCACACCTAGCATCACGCTTTGTCGTGTCATGCATCGTCATGCATTTGTTTGCATTATATTTATTGTTTCTTCCCCCTCTTCTCTCGCTAGACACCGAGACCGACGCCGCTGCTACCCAGTACGACTACGGAGTTGACGACCCCTCTCTCTTGCCAGAGCAACCAGGCAAGCCCCCCCCCCCCTTGATCACCAGATATCGCCTACTCTACTCTCTACTGCTTGCATTAGAGTAGTGTAACATATTACTGCTTTCCGTTAGTCCTATCCTGATGCATAGCCTGTCCTTGCTACTACTGTTGTTACCTTTACCTGCAATCCTAATGCTTAGTATAGGATGCTAGTTTATCATCAGTGGCCATACATTCTTGTCCGTCTGCCATGCTATACTACCAGGCCATGATCACTCGGGAGTTGATCACGGGTATATACCTATACATACTATATGATACTTGTGGTGACTAAAGACGGGTCGGCTCGTAGGAGTACCCGCGAGTGATTCACGGATTGGGTCCGAAAGGACGTTTGTCCCGACGGCCCTCTGAGTGGATCTTTGAGGCGAAGCGACAGGGTAGGTTGAGACCACCTAGGAGAGAGGTGGGCCTGGCCCTGGTCGGCGTTCACGGTTAATTCAAGATAACACATTTAACGAGATCTTGGTATTTGATCTGAGTCTGGCCACTGGCCTATATGCACTAACCATCTACGCGGGGACAGTTATGGGCACTCGACGTCGTGGTATCAGCCGAAGCCTTCATGACGTCAGCGACTGAGCGGCGCACGCCGGATTGGAACGTAAGCCTGCTCTTGTATTAAGGGGGCTAGTTCTGCTTCTGGCCGCCCTCGCAACGTGCAGGTGCGCAATGGGCGATGGGCCCAGACCCCTGTGCCATAGGATTTAGACCGGCGTCCTGACCTCTCTGTTGTGCCTAGGTAGGGCTGTGACGTGTTGATCTTCCAAGGCCGGGCATGACCCAGAAAAGTGTGTCCGGCCAAATGGGATCGAGCGTGTTGGGTTATGTGGTGCACCCCTGCAGGGAAGTTAATCTATTCGAATAGCCGTGATCTTCGGTAACAGGACTACTTGAAGTTGTACCTTGACCTTATGACAACTAGAACCGGATACTTAATAAAACACACCCTTCCAAGTGCCAGATACAACCGGTGATCGCTCTCTCACAGGGCGACGAGGGGAGGATCATCGGTTAGGGTTATGCTATGCGATGCTACTTGGTGAACTTACCATCTACTCTCTTCTCCTGCTACAAGATGGAGGTTACAAGAAGCGTAGTCTTCGAAAGGACTAGCTATCCCCCTCTTATTCCGGCATTCTGCAGTTCAGTCCACATATGATAGCCTTATTCCAGTTGATACCAATGCATACATATGTAGTGTAGCTCCTTGCTTGCGAGTACTTTGGATGAGTACTCACGGTTGCTTTGCTCTCTTTTCCCCCTTCCTATACCCGATTGCTGCGACCAGACGATGGAGCCTAGGAGCCAGACGCCACCGTCGATGACGACTACTACTACTCGGGAGGTGCCTACTACTACGTGCAGCCCGCTGACAGCGACCAGGAGTAGTTTAGGAGGATCCCGGGCAGGAGGCCTGCGCCTCTTTCGATCTGTATCCCAGTTTGTGCTAGCCTTCTTAAGGCAAACTTGTTTAACTTATGTCTGTTCTCAGATATTGTTGCTTCCGCTGACTCGTCTATGATCGAGCTCTTGTATTCGAGCCCTCGAGGCCCCTGGCTTGTAATATGATGCTTGTATGACTTATTTTTATTTGTAGAGTTGTGTTGTGATATCTTCTCGTGAGTTCCTGATCTTGATCGTACACGTTTGCGAGTATGATTAGTGTACGATTGAATCGGGGGCGTCACACCCAACATCAATTTTACCCGGTGTGATCAAACAATCTAGAGTTGCCACCCTTTGTACATATTGGTATGGCCGAGTAATTTAGTCAGTCTCACTGATGTGTGGAACAGTGTGTGTATTTGGTCATCCCTATATATACCCCCACTCACTCCACCATTGTCTCTCAAATCAAACACAACTCATATCCATTTTTCTGAGACGAGCTCCACTTCCTTGTGTTGATTTCAGACGGATTCTACTCCAATCATCTATTCCTTGAGATCAAGTCACCTCATTGCTTTCCACCCATATCCTCTCCTAACAAATACAAAAATTTGTGAGAGTATTTGAGTGTTGAGGAGATTACCTTTTGGAGCATAAGAGCAAATAGTTCATCATCAACAATGATATCTATAACCTTTTGGAGGGTTGTGCCTCCAGATTGGCTAGGTGTGCTTGGAAGTCTCCAACCATTGTGAAGCTAAGTAGTTTGTGGGGGCTTGGAGATTTCCTACTTCGTGAAGATATACCTAAGTGGGGCTAGTCCTTCATGGGCATAAGCCATGGTGGAATAGGTGAGGTTGCTCCTTCGTGGACTATTACGTCTCCAATGTATCTATAAATATTTTGTATTATTGTTTCATGCTATTATATTTTCACTTTTCTATGTTATATATATATGCCATTTTATAATATTTCTATGGACTATTAACTTAGTGTCTAGTGTCAATTCCTGTTTTTTGCATGTTTTTTGTTTCACAGAAAAACCATACCAAACAAAGTCCAAAAATGGTGAAACTTTATAGTGATTTTTTCTTGAACATAAAAGACCTTGGAATCTTCAGAGAGAGACCAGAAGACACACGAGGGGCCACAAGCCCTAGTGGCGCACCGGGTAAGCTTGTGGGCTCCCTGATGCTCCGATTGCCCTAATATCTGGCCTATAAATTCAAAAATATTCAAAAACCCTCGGAGCGAGACCCGAAACAATTATTCTGCCGTCGCAAGCCTCTGTTCCACGATCCCATATGGAGGCCTTTTCGGTACTCTGCTGGATGGGGAAACTATTGGGGAGGCTATCTTCATCAACCTTGTTGCCTCCACGACGATACGTGAGTAGTTCCTTCAGGACCTACGGGTCCATAGTAGTAGCTAGATCTCTCTCTCTCTCTCTCTCTCTCTTGATCTACAATACAATGATCTCTTTTGAGACCAATCCATTGTAATTTTCGCGGTGCGTTTGTTGGGATCCAATGAATTGTCGGTTTATGATCATAATTATCCATTGAACTATTTGAGTCACTTGAGATTTATTTGGTGCATAATTTTCTAGCTTTATATTTCTCTCCAATCCATCTGTATTCTTTGGCCAAGTAGATTGATTTATCTTCAATGGGAGAGGTGCTTTGTAGTAGGTTCAATCTTGTGGTTAGTCTTGCCCTGTGACAGGAGGGGCCGAGGCACCTATTTGTATTATTACTACGAAGGATAAAATGACGGGGTTTGTTCATATTAATTGGTCTTACTTTGTCTTCATTATGTCATCTTGCTTAATGTGTTACTCTGTTTGTGATGAACTTAATACTTTGAGATGCATGTTGGATAGCAGTCTTGGGGTGGAGTAATAGTAGTAGGCATCAGTAAGTTTAACGGTCCACTTGTCACGGACGTAATGCTTACATATTGATTATGCCTTGGAAATCATCATAACTATGCTCAGTTATGTCAACTGCCCAATAATAATTTGTTTACCCACCATTGCTATGCTCATGAGAGAGATGCCTCTAGTGAACCTATGGCCCCTAGGTCCATTCTCACCAACTAATAAGAAATCATACAATTTCCTTGTTGTTTAGTTTTATTTTATTTGCCTATCACTACCAGATTTGATACTTGCAACTGTCAAGAACAACGGGAGTGGCGCCTGGTTGCCTTTATTAGGTGCAAGCATTTGCTTTTTGTGTGTACAGGTACTGTTGACATTGTTTGTGTGCCATCTCCTTCTAGTTCAATAACCTTGGTTCTTTACTGAGGGAAATACTATTTGCTACTGTAGTACTTCACCCTTGCTCTACGGGAACTCTAACAACTCCATCACGAGTAGCAGAAGAATTTCTAGCGCCGTTGTCGTGGAGGCTCCACCAAACAAGCTAGGTGCCTTCGCACAAATTTATCAATTTTCTTGTTTTATCTTCTCCACCTTTTGCCTCTTACTAGCCTTCTTTCTTTTGTTTTCCAAAAAAATCAAAAATACCAAACATATTTGCATTACTGTCTTTGCTTGCAAACATGGCTAGTTCTTCACCTGTTTTCTCTAAGCCCGAGTGAGAAGTGCTCAATTTTAAACAAAGGGGTGGAGAGAGTTTGAAATATGCTTGGCATAGGATTTGCGATGCTCAAAATAGATCTACTCATAAGCAATCCCTACTATTCTTCTCCGAAATTTTGGTGTTACTACTTGGTATAGATTTATGCTTGATACTATTACTGGAGGAAATTTCTCGATTAGTCACCCTTTGGATGCTTTTAATGCTATGGGTCATTTAGTGGTATCACCACCTCTTCAAGTTAATGAAACTGAATTAACTTTGGAACATGTCATGCAGCATTTGGTTATAATTGGAAAAAATGTCAACTGTAGAAAAAAATTGTAAATTTGGATCAAAGAGTGCAAAATAAATAACCAAGTTGGGCTCTATAGTAGGAAACTCTCTAAATTTTCTAAAAGAAAAATATCCAATTATCGATAGAGTAGAGCAAAGTCCCGCTAGGGCTGGAGGAAGTTATTAATGTCTTTAGTTCAGCCTTTTCTTCTGTAAAAAACTAGTGAGGGTTTCCTACAAACAAAAATCTTAATCTTGCTTATTTTCCCAAAGTTCCTAAACCTAATAAGGGTGCTTCTATTATTGAGGAGAAGGGAGATTTAAAAATGATTAGTGTTCACCCTAGCTTCATAAAGATAAAGAAGGAACCTATATTTGATACTCACTTTTTGAACTTCATGCCTAGGAGTATTTTCATTAATTGGATATTCGCTAAACCTCCTAGAAAGTAATGTTGCCTTATGAAGATTTGAAAGATGACAATACTTGATATCATGCATTAAGCCTAGCTAGGGGAATTAAACAATAGCGATTGTTCGGAGGCAACCCAATAGTTATCCTTTATTTTTACTTATTTTTCAGTGAGTCAACATGATTACTACTAACATGGTAGTTGTTTTTGTATCTTTTATTTTGCTTTTTGTGCCAAGTAAAGCCTTCGGGGTAGTTTGGATGCTTCTTGATTTGATTCTCTGCACAAACAGAAAGTTTTGCGTCCAGTTATTATTTTTTTTCTTTGTATAGGAGGCTGATAAAATTATGAAATTTTTACACAATATTGGGTTACAAATTTTCTACATTGTCCTAATTGTTTTGAGTTTTTGGGATTACAAAAGTATGACCAAAGAATGCATCTTTATGTGCTGTTCTGTTTTTGACAAATTCCTATTTTTATTGCACAATGTGCTTATTTTAAAGTTTCTACGGATTATATTGGGGGGTATAAGTCATAGAAGTGATGGAATACAATAGGTATTATGTAGGAACAATTATGAATCTTGTCTTAATAGGACCAAAGTGAATGATTTATTATTTATTCTTTATCATACTAACCTATCTCATGAGTTCCGTTAAGTTTTATGTGGTCGAAGTTTTATGGAAATGGAATAAGCAGCGGCAAGAGCCTAAGCTTGGGATGCCCAAGGCACCCCAAGTTAATATTCAAGGAAGACTCAAGCGTCTAACCTTGGGATACCCTGGAAGGCATCCCCTCTTCCATCTTCAATCTATCAGTAACTTCACTCGGGGCTATATTTTTATTCATCACATGATATATGTTTTTCTTGGAGCATATTTTGTTTTTTTTTTGTTTTCTTGTTTACACGATCATTGTTTCCTGATCACACCTGTTATGAGAGACACACATTCATCTCAAATTTATAGAATGCTTAGTAATGTTCACTTATATTTTTTAGTTGAGGCAATTACTCATGTTCTTGACTTATATTTGTTTGAGAATGGCTTTCTGTTTTATAGAAATTATTTGCACTCTATTAATGCACTTATATCTTCTTGAGAGTTAAATAGGAAGTGGTGATTTGCATGAGTTATATGTTTACTCCAAAAATTATAGGTATACAAAGGTGGGATAATTAAAACTTGAATGTCGATCACTGAATATGTTGCAATGATTCCTTGCAATTGTTTTGCGATATTGAGAAGATGGTAATTTGTGGGTGTACTAGTGGATGATCTTGGTTTAGTAGGAATATTGCTGTTAAGGTTTGTGATTTCCTATTCAAGAAAGTGTCAGTTTTGGCATAGCTAGGAAGTTGGAGCATGATTTATCCTTGATCGATACCTTTTGTGTTGCTCAAATCGGGGGCGCATGGTGGTTAACTCCTCTCGACCTCCTCCCTAGCGGCATGCGGGTTATGCTTTGCTTTGAGGGCTAATAGGCTTTCAGAATAAGTATTTGAGTTCTTTATGGCTAATCTGAGTTTTTGGACTATAAGCACTTCCACCTATCCATATTTTGCTAGCCTCTTCGGTACCATGCATTGCTCATTCTCACATTGAGTCTTGGTGCAAACTTCGCCGGTGTATCCAAATCCCATAAAATGATATACCCTTTCACATATAAGCCTCATTATATCCTTCCTCAAAACAACCACCATACCTACCTATATGACATTTCCGTAGCCATTCCGAGATTTATTGCCATGCAACTTTCACCGTTACTATTTACATGACTTGAGCATTTATGTTCCTATCAAAATTTAGTGTTTAAGTTTTAGTTTTCAAAATCTGCAAAATTTATCATTGTTACTATCAAGATTTAGTAGTTGAAACTTGCCCGGCCGCCCAATTTGCCTCGCGGTCTGCAAAGCGTTGGATTCCACACGAAGGTACACCAAGTTTCAAGTTTCAATTTTGAAACTTGCGATTTTTTCGTTCGTTCGTACCAGATTTTAACAATTGAAACTTAACAAATGTTTCAAAACTCTTCGAACTTATTCAAAATGGGTCTTATTTGAAAGTCCTTGGCACTATGAAAAGCCAAAAGAAAAAGGATGGAAGGTGGGATGGGTGGAGTTGCCAAAACCTATGAAAAGCTGCGTGCATGGACCCCATCCAGAAACAATTAAGGATTAAATTACATGCAAAGAGTAATGAAATTCTGAATTACAAGGCAAACGGACGGCCACAAATCTGCATGCCCTCGTACATGAGTGCTAAAAATTCTCTCTGGTAAAACTGGATCCATAAGTCCCCACAATTAGCTAGAGCTCGTTTTTGGGACAACTAGCAATCGCTTGCTAGCTCCTCCTTTTGTCCGGATTTATTAGCCTCCCTCTTAGTTTGAGCCAAAATTTGACCTATAAATTTTACTAATAAAATTTTAAATTATATGTCACATAAATTATACCATCGAAGACCTCTTTCGAATACAAAATTTTAACAATATTTTTCTGTTACATATACTTTATATTTTTATTAATCATATAGATGAACAAAACTAGTTCATCATGCTGCCGATGGGTTTTCATAGAACTAGAGTTGGTTGAATCTCTCTTTTGTTTTTTAGTCCTGTACATACTGAACTTTTTTTTATTTAATATATATACCGTAGAATGGTTGTTCTATGGTTTTGGTTCAAAAAAATGTGACTCAAAATAAGAGGGCCTAACAAATCCGGACCAAGGGAGTAGTCAGATCCATTGTATGATTTTTTTTAGATGAAATTTTGCGCCATAAGGGACTTCCCCTTGTTGAAAATGTGTTTCCTTGGCTGCTGTAGTGTTGGATTAGACAAGGCTGTTCTTTTTTTCTTCTCGAGTATGCACGAGTGTGCGTACTTTACTATATAGAAGGAGTGGGGTAAAAGAGCCCCTCCACGTCAGTGTTTACATATTACATGTACACGACTCCACCCCTAAAACTACTACCTCAATTACAATTTAACTTCTCGCGCTAGCCCACATTTCCACCTCATGGAAGAAGTCTTCCGTGTCGCCTTTGATCAATCCCGCTTATTTCCATGCTCTACCCTCCTGGCATATCCGAAGAATGACATAGTTCTTGGACGGTGATGCGCCATCAAAAGTAATGGCGTTGTGGTGCTTTCATATCTCTCACATAACCAAGGTGAGAACTGTCGCCTGATCCCTCTTCTACTTAGTTGTGCCTCCCTTGTCTATGCACCCGTCTTCAATTTTGCTGCTAGTCATCGGCATCCACTCCAACTTGCCCAAAGCTTGCAGGACCGCCGTCCAGATCTCCTTTGCGAACACGCAGTGTAGCATGAGATGGTTTATCGACTCTTCCTCTTGATCACATAGTGAACAGCTATCTTGATGGTCAAGGCCTCGCCTAGCTAGATGGTCAGATGTCCAGCACCGGTGTTCGTGCTGCAAGCCAGATTAAGAAACGACATCGCGAAGGTGCCTTCGCTTTTCAGGTGAAATCCGCCATTGGCGCGACCTCCCGTCCCAGATAGGTGCCTCGTACACAGATTTTGTGGAGTATTCGCCATTCCTCTCACATGTCCAATCAATAGTGTCCTGCTCATCCTGAACAAGCACCACATCCACCACCCTAGTCCAAAGCTCCATGTATTCATCTAGCTCAACTGAGGTCATCTCCGGGCCAATGTCCCTTGCCCATGAGTGATCATGCATGGCCTGGGCAACAATACATTAGCTCTGACTCGGTTTCTCACCCGGTTGTAAATCAGCAGCGCAGAATCCTTGATTTTCTCTCCAGCTAGCCATTTATCCTTCCAAAACAGCATGTTATTGCATTGCCAACAGTGGCTCGGAAGACAAGGTTGTTCTCTTATACTCCCTCAGTTCGGAATTACTCGTCTCGGATATGAATGTATCTAGAACTAAAATACGTCTAGATACATCCATTTATACGACAAGTAATTCTAAACGGAGAGAGTATATATATATATATAAGAATGTGCTGCAGAGTTCCTTTCCTGCCACAAGAAGGAATAAGCCGGCCATACTAAAGTAGGGCAATCACCGTGTGCCGCAGCCCGCAGGAGGGAGTGCTAAACACATACACATATGGCAAAGGAAAGGTAAGCATACAAAAGGGTAGGCAACGCATAACAAAAGTGCAACCGAGCAGTCAAATGTCTTGTGTGAGAATATAATGCACCATCAACATCCAATAGTTAACTATGGACACTGTGTGGCTACCTTTAGTTTACATGTGTTGTAGCCCTCGTACTTTGCGCCTCCCCTCTTTCTTATGTCCGGTCACGCATCATGGACACCTTGGTTCTAAAGCCTTTTAGTTTCTTCTTAACTCGAAGCGCATGCGCATATATCCCTATCCACACGAAAGTAGACAAAACAAATGCAAAGCAATGATCATTACCGTTGCATGTACCCTCGTATGTAATCATAGCTTTCACGCCAAGATTTGCCTCATACTTCCTCCGTTCGAAAATATTTATTCTAAAAATAAATGTATTTAGACTTATTTTAGTTATAGATACATCTATTTTATCTATTTTTAGGACAAGTATTTCTGGACGGAGGGACTATATTGGTACATTGCCTATGGATCGAGAGAAGCATATGTCCTTGTTTCAAATAGTCAACAGTTTGTCTTTAGGAACCATGGATGACTTTTTTATTTTTTATTTTTTGCCTTTAGGAACCATGGATGAATTATGAGACAAGGCGCTGCTTTTGGTCACACCATGATGTTTGTGTGCAAATTCAGCCTCGTCTCAAACGAAACCTCTCCGACCTTACTGACACAGTCAAAGGCAGCAACCGCACGCAACTAGATATGCGCACCGAGATAGTATAAAACAAAAATAAAATATTCTATCTGCATGCATATAGCGGAAATTCCAAATAGAGCTCGGGCTCCATGTCCATGGAGCTTGATTTTTGAATATTAAAAAAGATCAACTTTCTAAGTTTCAAAAAGTCCTGAAGGAAACTACACATGTACTTACCGATGTATACATGTTTGTAAAATTTCATGAAGAAATATATTTTGATGTGAGCTACCAAAAAAAAAAACACGACTTTCTAACACATGGACTATTAACTATAAAGTTCACGAACATTTATGTGGCCTTCAACTGTCCGTGTAATATAGGAAAACATTCATAGAATTGCAATCTTGTATGCTATGTTTGTACCTTTTCATCATCTTGCGAGCAGAAAACCTCAACTAAGTTCCATTTTACTGGAAAATTTCCTATGAACATGCTAATTACGTAGTTCCACAGTTTCACAAAAAAAAAAATTACGTAGTTCCCGAGGCTCCGGGCACATTGCATGGGCGGTCAAGAAAACTGTTGCGCAAGTACGCAAAGACCCATCTACGAGAACAAGTTGCAATGTTAACAAAGCAAAGCTAAAGCCAGTACGCAACACATGCAACCACATGTTCCTGTTCATTGTAGACCGGTGCGGTAGCATGAGCATGGCTAACTACTTTTGGCAGAGGTGCATGGACTCACCTCAACTACCATTCATACAAAACCCTCTGCTTCAAGTAAGTTCTATATAAACCCCTCAGACTGTGCCATGTGATCTCCACCACGCAAGGGATCCAGCACTAGCTAGCTCCGGGCAGATCAGGGACGCATTGCCCCAAAGCCCCCGACGGACTAGAGATGGTGGCTGCCATGGTTGCCGTGGTTGTGGTGGCGGCGGTGTGCTTGCGGCTGCCGGCGGTGGCTCGCGGGCAGCTCCAGGTGGGCTTCTACAACACGAGCTGCCCCAACGCGGAGTCGCTGGTCCAGCAGGCCGTCGCCAGCGCCTTCGCCAACGACTCCGGCGTCGCCGCCGGCCTCATCCGCCTCCATTTCCATGACTGCTTTGTCCGGGTACGTATCGTCTAGCCCCTAGATGATCTCTTACGCCAATGCTTTGTCCGGGTACGTATCGTCTGGCCCCTAGGGCAGCACATCACATTGATACATTCACATGCACATGCATTACATCCATGCGTGCTCTGCTCGTTCAGGGATGTGACGCCTCCGTGCTGCTGGTGTCCGCCAACGGCACGGCCGAGCGCGACGCGGCCCCGAACAAGCCGAGCCTCCGGGGATTCGAGGTGATCGACGCCGCCAAGGTCGCCGTGGAGAAGAGCTGCGCGCGCACCGTCTCCTGCGCCGACATCGTGGCCTTCGCCGCGCGCGACAGCATCAACCTCACCGGGCAGGCCGCGTACCAGGTCCCCTCGGGCCGGCGCGACGGCAACTTCTCCCTCGACCAGGACGCGCTCAACAACCTGCCCCCGCCCACGTTCACGGCGCAGCAGCTCGTCGACCGCTTCGCCAACAAGACCCTCACCGCCGAGGAGATGGTCATCCTCTCCGGCGCCCACACCGTGGGCCGCTCCTTCTGCAGCTCCTTCCTCGCCCGCATCTGGAACAACACCACCGCCACCGTACGTCCTCCGACCCCTAGCACCATCTGCAGCTGCATCTGTCCGTGGTGACCATGTAACGCGAAACTGCCGGCGTACGCGCGTGCAGGTGGACACGGGGCTGAGCCCGGCGTACGCGGCGCTGCTGCAGGCGCTGTGCCCGTCGAGTCCGAACGCGGCCACGACGACGGCGGTCGACCCGACCACGCCCGCGGTGCTGGACAACAACTACTACAAGCTCCTGTCGCTCAACCTCGGCCTCTTCTTCTCCGACAACCAGCTGCGGACCAACGCGACGCTCAACACGTCCGTGAACAGCTTCGCGGCGAACGAGACGCTGTGGAAGCAGAAGTTCGTGGCGGCCATGGTGAAGATGGGGAACATCGAGGTGCTCACGGGCACCCAGGGGGAGATCCGGCTCAACTGCAGCGTCGTCAACAACCGGTCGTCGGTGGCAGCCCCCGAGATTCACCACTACTACTCGGGATCCACCGCCTCCATCGAGGAGATCGCGACCAGCTGATGACATTAATTTTGCCATACGTGTGCAATTCGTCCCACCTCTATTTGCATGGTTCGTCCCACCACTATGTTAGGTTAAGATCACTAAATATGAATGTATCCGTACGTACGGTGTACACGCATATGTACCTCTGCTTTTTCCTACGCGTGAATAAAACGATGGTCCATTTGCGCACCTTGATTGACTCCCGGAGTTCGGTACGCACACGAGGAAGCAGTCCCCGGGAATCGATTCCTACCTACGTTTTTTTTTCTTGTTGGGTAGAACACTTGTGCTCAGTCACATCTGTATTACAATCAGCAATGTTCAGTTCAATTTCAATGACACCAGGGCCAGAACCCAACCAGGTCATGGTTCTGCTCTCTAGACGAGCAAAGTTTGCAAGAAAATTGCTAACCTTATTTTGATAGAGCCTAATATGAGTAACGAATTTGCTAATTCTTATTTAGATGAGAAATAGGTATGTCACATCTAAATTGTCCACCACATCCACGCAATCAGAAGCTGAAACAGTCATGCAAAATGTTGTCGCTATGCATTCCAAGTCATTCTGTCTCGTATAGGGGTCGCACTATGGGTTCTTTTTTATGTTTTTCGGTTGTACTGTTTTTGTCCCACTATGGTCGCGCTATGGGCTTTTTTCGGCCTGTTTCTCGTATCCCCAGCACATCCGAGGAATTGGAAACGGTACACTCCTTTTCGGCGTCTCTGAATAGGCTCGCAGGTCGCCCACGAGTGACCTAGCGCGCAGCCCTCCAGCGCGCTTGGTCCGTGTTTGGGCCGACCCATTTTAAGTGTATCCCTCATTTTTCATGTTTTTTGGTTGTACTGTTTTGTCCCACGTGGGCCTGCTTTTTTAGCCTGTTTTTCGTGTCCCCTGCACATCTGAGGAATTGGAAGCGATACACTCCTTTTCAACGTCTCCGAATAGGCTTGCAGGTCGCCCACGAGCGACCTAGCGCGCAGCCCTCCAGCGCGCTTGGTCCGTGTTTGGGCCGGCCCATTTTAAGTGTATCCCCCACTTTTTATGTTTTTTGGTTGTACTGTTTTTGTCCCACGTGGGCCTGTTCTTTTCAACCTGTTTTTTGTGTCCCCTGCACATGAGGAGTTGGAAGCGGTACACTCCTTTTCGGTGTCTCCGAATAGGCTCACAGGTCGCCCACGAGCGACCTAGTGCGCAGCCCTCCAGCGCGCTTGGTCCGTGTTTGGGCCGGCCCATTTTAAGTGTATCCCCCATTTTTCATTTTTTTGGTTGTACTGTTTTTGTCTCACGTGGGCATGCTCTTTTCAGCCTGTTTTTCGTGTCCCCTGCACATATGAGGAATTGGAAGCGGTACACTCCTTTTCGGCGTCTCCGAATAGGCTCGCAGGTCGCTCGTGGCGCGCAACCCTCCAGCGCGCTTGGTCCGCGTTTGGGCTGGCCCATTTTAAGTGTATCCTCCATTTTTTATGTTTTTTGGTTGTATTGTTTTTGTCCCACGTGGGCCTGCTCTTTTCAGCTTGTTTTTCATGTCCCCTGCACATCTGAGCAATTGGAAGTGGTACACCCCTTTTCGGCATCTCCGAATATGCTCGCAGGTCACCCACGAGAGACCTAGTGCGCAGCCCTCCAGCGCGCTTGATCCGCATTTGGGCCGGCCCATTTTAAGTGTATCCCCCACTAGTTTTAAGGAGGGTTGTTGAACCTTCTCTGAACCCGTTTCTCATTTTTGTTCCGGTCTTTTCCCTTTTTCTTTTCTCTTTTTTTCTTTTCTTCTATTTCTTTCTCTTTTTATTTTTGTGAATATCTTGCAAAATTTTGAATATTATTTTGAGACCATGAACATGTTTTTTGAAATCATGATATTTTTTCAAAATTGAGAACATTCTGTTGAATCATCTACATTTTTTAAATTGAAGAATATTTATGAAATCATGAACATTTTTCAATTTTGAGGTCATTTTACTTAATAATCAACATTTTTTAAAATTCGTAGACATTTTTTTAAGTAGTGAACATTTTTTTGAATTCATGAACTTATTTACAAATTCAAAAACAATTTTTAATTTGTGAACATTGTTTTAAATTCGTGAACATTTTTTTGAAATGGTGAACAACTTTTGAACAATGGGAATATTTTTGTAAATCCTGAACATATTTTTGTTTGATGAACATTGTTGAAATGCATGAACGTTTTTTGAATTCATGAACATTTTCTTGAATCATCGATAATTGTTAGAACTGAAGAAGTATTTTTGAAATTTGAAACAATGTTTGAAGTTCATAAATATTTTTTTGAACAAATTTTCATTTAAATTATTTGAATTTGCTACATTTATTCAAACTAATGAACATTTTTTGAATATGCGAGCATTGTTAAAATCATGAACATTTTTAAATATGTGAACTTTTTTTTAAATCACGAACACTTTTTTTAAAATTCCCGTTTTTGTAAAATAATTGGAACTTCTCTGAAATCCAAAGATACTTAAAATAGAAAATAAACGAAAACGAAAAATAAAAAGGAAAAGGAAAAAAGTAGGGCGCCTGTACATGGGCTAGCCGAAAAGATCGCACTCGGGAGAGAGGCGCCTCCTCCTAGTGCGCCGCGCGCGGTATAGGAGCCCCTTTTTGTATACAAAAATCACACGAGCCGTCACCATTGCTCACTTTCTCTTCTCACTCTTATTTCCTCTTTTATCAAATAGCAGAAACCTACGCCCAAGAGGACGGGAGGCGTCAGAGGTGGGACGATCTTGTCGACAGAACGGAAGAGATGGCAGGTAATGCTGATACAATGAGTGATCTTGTCCATGCTATCTTTTATTTCGACCTCCTCTTAGAGCATCTCCCCGCTATATAAGCGCCGCGCCGTAAATTTATGGTTTTTAGCACGCGTAATCGCTAACCGAGCTTCAGCGAAGGCGTAATAACCGCGCGCGCGGCATAAAGAGTTCAGCGCGCGGTTCGAATCGTCATCACACACCGTTTATTTGCTGCGTCCGCTACCACGCGCCGCACACTCAAGCACCCGCTCGTGACTTTCACCTACCCTGACCCAGGCGCTGGCGCCGCTGGCCACACCACCCCATTTGTTTTGGCGACCATTTCCGCGCTTCCCCGGCCTATCCCCGCGCCGCCGCCGCTTCCTCCTTCTCCCTCCGGGCGCCGCCGCCCCTCGCGCGCACCATTCCTCCGACGAACAGCGTCCGGTTGCCCACTACCGCTCGGCACCCACAAGATGTTCAACAAAACGCTTGCAAGGTATGTATTGCTTTAACTTCACATTTTTACATGAATTTGGTGCATGTTGTTTGTAGTTTTTTATATAGCCTAGTTTAAATTGAACATTGTAGATGAGTTCGTCATATGATTCTTCCGAAGAAGAATTTAATATTGAAGAGGAGGAGGATCTTGCAATGATCCTAGCTATGTACATCAATAAAAAACTGAAGCACGGTGGTTCGGTTATAGGTCGGCAGAAAATTTGGAGGGATAGGATCGATGCCCACAACAGATTGATCAGACACTATTTTGCGGATAATCCCGTGTACCCCGAGTCGTACTTCCGGCGCCGGTTTAGGATGAGTACCGAGTTGTTCAGACACATTGCAGAGAAACTAGCGAGCCATGACCGGTTTTTTCAGCAAAGGAGGAATGTCGCCGGAGAGCTCGGACATAGCACCTTTCAGAAGGTGACAACCGCTTTGCGTATGTTGGCATATGGTATTCCCGCTGATCTAGTTGATGACCACTTGGCCATGGGTGAGAGTTAAGCCATCATGTGTGTCAAGCGCTTCGCAGTCGGAATTGTGCAAGTGTTTGGCCAGGAGTATTTAAGATCTCCCAATGCTGAAGATGCCGCAAGGCTATTGGAGATGAACAAAGCTCGCGGCTTCATAGGTATGGTTGCCTCCATAGATTGCATGCATTGGAGTTGGAAGAATTGTCCTAAGGCATGACATGGGCAATTTCACGGTCAAAAAAGGGTTCCACTATAATCCTTGAAGGGGTGGCCGATCAAGAGACTTGGATTTGGCATGCTTTTTTGGAATGCCTGGATTTTTGAATGATATCAACGTTGTTAATCAGTCACCACTGATGAATAAGATTGCAAATGGTGAACTGCCACCGGTGCAGTTTGTAGTAAATGGCCATACATACAACTATGACTACTATCTTGCGGATGACATCTATCCAAAGTGGCAAACATTTGTGAAGCCGTTGAAACAATGGAAGTTAAGAAAAATCTTGATTTCCACAATGCTCAGGCGGCGGCAAAAAAAGATGTTGAGAGAGCTTTTGGGATTTTGTAAGCCCAATTTGCTATTGTGAGAGGACCGGCTAGATTTTGGGATCGAAAGATGCCTTGTATGTTTTGGTACATCATGCACGCTTGTGTGATCATGCACAACATGATCATCGAGAATGAGCGTGTCCATAATTTAGACTACTCTCAGTATGAGCTCTTGGGACATCCCGTGCGAGTGCGGCGAACGGCTGCCAGGGTTGCCCGTTTTGTTGCCTCCTATCATGCCATTCGACGTGCCGAGACGAATGATGATCTTCAGAAGGATCTCATTGAGGAGTGATGAGCATGGAATGACCGATAAAGAGCATCATGATTTGTGCGTTTGATATTGTATTGTTGAATTATTTATTGTATTGGAAGATAAACTATTTCTTTGAGTTGTAATAATGAAATTGAACTATTTATTGTTGATTTATTTTATTTATGTTTGATCTTCATGGTTGTGTTTGGAGTGCATATGTTGTTTGTGCGAGAGCGCGCGTGCAGTTTTTTTGCAGCGGCTGTTGGAGCAGCTCACACACGCTAGACTTTGCAGCGGCCGTTGAAGCAAGCGCTCTGCGTTAGGGATGGCACCCGCAGGGTTTGGGTACGGGTGAAGCCACCCCATACCCTTACCCAGCACCCTACCCATACCCGTTGACAGGTATAATTTTTTCTCATACCCGTCACCCATCGGGGTAAATGGATACCCGCGGGTAAAATTACCCAGATTGCAACACATCAATTTGAGCATTACATAGTCATAAACAACAACTTATAACAATAATTTATAAACAACAACACATCATGACATCAACGCATACTCGTTCGTGGACTAGTTGTTGTGGTGCGGTGGGCTAACATGAATGCATAATGAGGTCTTGTTAGGGCTGTTGGATTTATGTACATATAATATGTTTAATATATGGATAAATAATATATAAGGTCTATTTATCAGAAAAATATATGGATACAAAGGTACATGGGTATGGGTTATACTAAATTATACCCATACCCAATATACCCAATGGGTATGAATTCTTTCTATTTATGTACCATGGGTATTTTTTTGACCCATACCCTTGCTCTAATAGGATTTTTACCCACAGGGTACGTAGGTAATGGGTACCCATTGCCATTCCTACTCCGCGTCGCACAAAAACTCGCTAACCGCGCGCTGCAAACGTTTTTTGAGCGCGCGGCACGTAGCACGGCTTTTGGAGATGCTTTTATATGCGTGTTCATCTTTGACACACAGTTTGTCTTCCACCTTGATCCAGTTACACGCAATCATCAACAAGCAACTTGCACCTCCTCTTCCATCCTACTTGAACCCAGTTGCATGTACATTGTCGACATGCAACTTCTCCCCGGCCCGAATTGAAGGAGTCAAACTATGCTATTCCCCCCTCGTCTCTCCTTTTCTTTTTATTATTTGTTCATTTTAATTTTATGATTTTTAAAATTCAAATTTTTTTATCAATATCAGTTGCATGTTCTAGTTATACAACCAGGCATGCCACGGCCGCGGGAGCCAGATCCATACGACGATGACAGCCTGAAGGAGAGAGGGCGGCGGGACGGCAACGGTGTATCGGAGGAAATGGAGACAGCTAGGGCAGGCGAGGGCTTTTGCATTTGGCGCGCGCGAACCCCGCGTCCGCTCCCCTTTAAGTGGACAAATGGTCCGCCTTTTGCCTAGTTTTCGACCTCGGCATAGGAAGGCCAATCGTCAGTTAGTCATTGATACGTGTCACACGGGCCCACCTATTAGCTGTTTACCGAGTATATCTCTATGGTTGCTTGGCATATACGTGACTCCTTGAATTTTCTAATAAAAAAAGCAAAATGATTGTCGAGTTCATTTACACGAGTGCTCGGCATAACTGTGACTTATGGAATTCTGTAACAAAAAGAATAATGCAAAAAGATTGTCGAGTTTCTGTAAACATGTAACATCGATATGGGGTCGTCTGTGGGGCCCATCTATCAGTCATTGCAGATTTTTTGGGTTTTCTTTTTGAAAATGTCAGTCAATTCCAAGTTTATATTAGGAGGAACTCGAGGAATGTGAGACATTGCCGAGTTCCTCTCTTTCGCCGAGTCCCTTTCGCTGACACTAGGCAAACAATGAAGTTTGCCGAGTTGGGTGTCACGGCGAGTCCAATTTTAATCAAATTCGGCAAATAGATCACTCTGCCAAGCTCCCGATGAAATGAAATCGGTGAAATCCCAGATCTCACTAGTGTTGGTACCACTATGACGCTTCAGGCCGATCAAAAAAAATATATGTTTTAGTTTTCAGTAAGCTTTTGCTTCCCCTTACGCTAGCTGCGTGTTTCATTCTGATATAAGATCACGCCATGTTGAAATGTGAAAAGATTTTGTCGATGCAAGTATATAGTACACTGGAGCCATCTTTCTTACTGATTGCCCAACTATTAATTTTTTTAGGTAAACACAATCAATATTTTATTTTACATTATCAAAATGATATGGGAAACAATACTGTATCACACAACCACCGATCACTCTTAACCATCCGTACGATCGATGCACTAAAGGTAAGCAAGTATTGCGCGCACGCAAATTTAAAAGCTCCGCCGGCAAGCCGGCGTCGGTCAAGCTGTTGGGTAGAAGGGCGAGGTGGCGAGGCCGCAGGTGCCCGTCGGCCAGAAGACGTCCTTGGCGAGGTAGATGTATCCCTGGTCGCCCCAGTCGTTGCTCCACGAGTTCTTGGCGATCCAGAACTTCTCGCCGAACTCCTCGCAGTAGCCGACAATGGTGACGGCGTGGTTGACCCTCGCGGCGTCGGCGGAGCAGGGGCCCCGGAAGATGCCGCCTGAGTAGAACTGGAACTCCCAGGTGCTGGCGTCGATGTATACCGTCACGGGCTGCCGCGCCACGGCCAGCGCCAGCTGCCGCTCGTCGTTGGGCGGCACGGCCTTGAATCCCTTGACGGCCGCCTGGTGGTCGAACAGCAGCTTGTCCACGTCGCAGGTGCCCTTGAAGCCGCTGTACGGGTACCTCTCCTCGGACGTGATGCCGCCGCGGGAGGCCACGAGGCCCAGGGCAGTGTCAGTGCGGCCGCCGCTGCAGCCGCTGCTACTGGTGTCGCAGTCCACGAGCTGCTGCTCCGACAGCGACACCAGATCGCCGGTCCTGATCTTGTTCATGCCCTCGATGGCCGCCACGGCCGCGAATGCCCAGCATGACACTGCCATACATATACATATCGTTACTCTACAAGAAGTGACCAACATATGAACCTGAGCAGGAGTTTGCTAGCTTGACTTACAGCAAGAGCCCTGAAACTTGACGCCGGTGACGGCGCCGCTCGAGCGCCAGTCAACGCAGCACGGCTTCCAGGAGTCGTAGGGGAGCGGGGAGGGACGCTCTGGGGTGAAGACGGAGTTGTTGAACCCGGTGAACTGCTCGGCGACCTCGCTGGGGTTGAGGTCGCCGAATCTGTTCATGCCGACCCTGACCGTGGTGACGGTCTGGGGCCCGAACCCGCCGACGACGGCGTTGACCGTAGTCTGGCTGGCGAAAGCGCCGATGGAGTTGGTGTTCGTCTTGAATACCTGGAACCGCTTCTCCTTCTCCTCGGGGGTCGGGTAGCGCTTCGAGTATTTGGTTTGCCACCTCGTCCACCTGGACCTCACCTCGGATTCCGGCAGCTCCCACGCCGCCGCGGTCAGCGACGCCTGCAGGATGCAGGCGATGCCCAAGAGCAGGACAAGGCAAGGCATGGAAGAAGTCATATTGATTGATTAACTTGGGCTGTGTGGAAATGCATGCGCCGGAGCTGATGTTTATATAGGCGCTTTGGTGATGCGTGTGGGTTAGCACGTCGTTGTGGCTGCAGGCTTAGTCAGTAGTTGTGGCCACCGGAGCTAATCCTTGAAGATGACTATGGGTCATGGAGGTGTCAGCTGAGCTTCTCCGTCGGTCGACGGTCAGTACATGGTAGGATGGTTCAATTTTATTTTATTTGGTGTAAATATGGCAAAGGCTTTATGATTCGTTTCCAATGATCAAGCAAAATGTTTTCATTTATAAAAAATAATAATTCATGGCACTAAGTTTGTTACGTACTCACTCTGTAAACAAATACTGCATAAAAGTGATTAGATCACTTTACAGTGAGAGTACGCAAACATGTACTATCTCTGTCTCATAATATAAGAAACGTCTTATATTAAGAAGATATTAAGGGACGCGTGAGTAGTATATATAGTTTGTTTTACAAATACATCTCTAGTATTTTTACGCTGCATATGTACAAAAACTATGTTGGGATAGTGAACTTTTTAAGTTTCTACCCGCAAAAAAAAACTTTTTAAGTTTCTGCCTATTCGAAGAAAATTATGAGGCATGCGTACACAAAATCGACATCCCTCGGGTTGGGTTGAGGCATTATTCCGAATTTCTCAAATATATGGATGTGCTTTTCTGGGTACTTTGTCATTGTGGGACTACTGATTCGTGCTGCATCTCATAAATATCAGGTCACAACTAACCCAGACGTTCGATAGTAGTATAAATAAGTAAAGTTGTTGTGCTTTTCAGAAGACACGACAAGACCAAACAGAGACTAAATCATACTAGAAGGTTTTTGTTTAGTATTTTCGTTTAGATTATGCCTCTTTAAAGTTATCGAATATGCTAGTGATTGCTCGTTCTTGTTCTTTCTTGAGGAAAAAGTGACTGAAAAAACAGTAGGTGGGCTATTTACTGCATATGCAGTAAGTTCATAAACTGGGTTTTAAATTTCTTATTTGATCAAATTGTTGAAGAGATAGTGCGAGATTTGGTCTAATCGTTTGAATCCTTTCATCACATTTTTTTCCTTCTCATTAGGCTAGGCCTTGAAATGCAATGTATAGATTTTAACTAAGCTATTTTACATTACTTTGACTGTTCAAAACAAAACCATACTTTTCCTACTTCTAGACAGAATAGTTGTCCAATATTTGAGCAACTTTTCAATTAATTTTAATCAAGAAAAAGGTAGATACATATAACCTCATATACACACAGACCTAGCCTTTACGCGTCTCTCCTTCAAAGGAAAGGTGGCGTGCCCTCAACTATTTTCGGAGGGCGTGTGGAGGTGTGTCTCCGGCAGATCTTGCGGGATTCGATCATTGGTGGTCCTTGGTGGATCTGTTCGGACCCAGTTTTCGTTCGTCTATATTCGTGTTTCTTCAGGTTGGATCTTTTCGATCTTCGGTTCTCTTCATCGGTGGCGGTTGCTATTATGATATGTTGGTTCTGTAACTCTCTAGCTTCTCAAAACTCCACAAATCCAGCTTCTTGAGCTAGCTTCTCACTTCACCTGGCTATTTCGATGCGTTCGGCTCAATTGACAGCTTCTCCCAGCACATGTTACAGTAGCATCACCATGACTGCCATATGGAAGGAGCAAAGGCAAACTCACCTTGGAATGGGGAGAGGGGGCGAGGGCGAGGAGGCTGGCTCAGAGGAGGACATGATGACACCAGCATCAATGGCGTCAAGGTGGTCGTCTCCTGCCGGTGGGGTTGTTGCTCCTGGCTGGCGGCGGGGAAGTGCTCCTTCGGGACGGGATCCGACGGGAAGGGGGCTGGACTGGTCGGATCTACCGGCAGAGAGGCTCGTCGGCCGGCGAGGGGGTGGAATCGGGTGCGGCGGCGGCCACCGGCGGCGCTGGTTAGGTTACGAGGGGATGAGATGTCGAGGGAAGAGGGAAGAGGCGTCAAATACGAGTGGTATGAAACGTTTTTTTCGACTTGGCGGTGGCATCCTCTTGTAATTACGTCGAACTCCTCGCTTCTGCGTTTTCTGAAGCTGGGCTTGAGCTGCTCCAACTTTTTGCACTAGAGGAACGCAATGCTTCGAGAAGCCCACTCCGCGGAGGTAATCCATTCGGTCCGGCTCCACGCGTGGACTCGGAGTAAGCACGGAGCGGGAGAAGTTCCGAACGGGCCCTTAGCACGACGACTTCTCGATTGTCCACTAGAAAAAGTGTTCCCTAGCTCCAGCGAGGGAGGGGCGATGATGACGGCACGCCTTTGGCCGCTTTAGTGCTTATAGTCATCACTAGCTGGTCTACGGATATAGATTTAATTGTTATTATTTTCTATGTTCATTGTACTGCCATGATTGAAGATGAATAAATCAAAATTTTCCTGCAAAAAAATAACCTTAGATAATAATTGTAATCATAGTAATCACATGAAACACAACCGGAACTAGGGATTTCGCCGACTTCTGAGTATTCACTGAGTTCAATAAACTGGGAGCTCGGCAGAGTAATGTCTCTATTGCGTTGACCAAAACTGGACTTGGTAGTGACACACAACTCAGCAAACTTCACAGTTTGTCCATTGCCATGAAAAAGGGACTTGGCGAAAGAAAGAAATTCTGTGTTGTACTGTTGTCTCACATTCATCGAGTTCCTCCGCATATAAACTCGATAGGTGGGCCCCACCGATGACCAGGTAAGATAGTTGTTTCAGCGGTCTATCTTTGCTGGGTTTCCTCTAACGGAAACTCGAATAATTTCGCTTCATTCTCATTTATATTACTGAATTCCATGGGTCACATCTATGCCAAGCACCCGGGTAGATAAACTCGGCAATCTTTTTTCCTTTTCTTTCTTTATTACGAAAATCAAGGGGTTATGTCTATTGCTAGCACCTGTAGAGATAAACTCGGCAAACAGTTGACAGACGCACGTGGCAACGACAACTTATGTTGAACATTTTTGCAAAATCTACACGACTTAAGAGCTGTTTTGAAAACCCTTTTTGTTCGAAAAAAGCATGAATCATATCTTTCTTCGAGAAAAATATGAATCGTATTTACTGAAGGAAATATGCCCTAGAGGCAATAATAAAGTTGTTATTCATATTTTCTTATATCATGATAAATGTTTATTATTCATTCTAGAATTGTATTAACAGGAAACTTAGTACATTTGTGAATACATAGACAAAACAGAGTGTCCCTAGTATGCCTTTACTTGACTAGCTCGTTAATCAAAGATGGTTATGTTTTCCGACCATAGACATGAGTTGTCATTTGATGAACGGGATCACATCATTGGAGAATGATGTGATGGACAAGACCCATCCGTTAGCTTAGCATAATGATCGTTTAGTTTTATTGCTATTGCTTCCATCATGACTTACACATGTTCCTCTAACTATGAGATTATGCAACTCCCACCTTGTGTGCTATCAAACGTCACAACGTAACTGGGTGATTATAAAGATGCTCTACAGATGTCTTCGAAGGTGTCTGTTGGGTTGGCATAGATCGAGATTAGGATTTGTCACTCAATGTATCATAGAGGTATCTCTAGGCCCTCTCGGTAATGCACATCACTATAAGCCTTGCAAGCAATGTGACTAATGAGTTAGTCACGGGATGATGTATTACGGAACGAGTAAAGAGACTTGCCGGTAACGATATTGAACTAGGTATGATGATAAAGACGATCGAATCTCAGGCAAGTAACATACCGATGACAAAGGGAACAACGTATGTTGTTATGCAGTTTGACCGATAAAGATCTTCATAGAATATGTAGGAGCCAATATGAGCATCCAGGTTCCACTATTGGTTATTGACCAGAGATGTGTCTCGGTCATATCTACATAGTTCTCGAACCCGTAGGATCCGCACGCTTAACGTTCGATGACGATTTGTATTATGAGTTATGTAATTTGATGACCGAAGTTTGTTCGGAGTCCCGGATGAGATCACTAACATGACGAGGAGTCTCTAAATGGCCGAGAGGTAAAGATTCATATATAGGACGATGGTATTTGGACACTGGAAGTGTTCCGGGTGATACCGGGCCATCGGAAGGGGTTCCGGGCAACCCCCGGCAAAGATATGGGCTTAAAGGGCCAAGTAAGGGAACACACCAGCCCACAAAGGGCTGATGCGCCCCCTATAGGGCCAGCCACGTGGGGAGAAAGGGAAAGGAGAGGAGGAAAAGGAAAGTATGAAGTAGGACTCCTACTTCCTTCCCCTCCCCCCTCCTTCCTTTCCCCCTTGGACTAGGGGCCCAAGTAGGATTCCTCCTACTTGGGCGCGCCCTAGGCTGCCTCCCTCCCTCTCTCTCCTTTATATACGTGGGAGGGCACCCCTAGAACACAACATCAATTCTTCCCAGCCGTGTGGGGCGCCCCCCTCCACAGTTAACACCTCTGTCATATCGTCGTAGTGCTTAGGCGAAGCCCTGCGCCGGTAATTTCTTCATCACTGTCGCCACGCCGTTGTGCTGACGGAACTCTCCCTCGTCCTCAACTGGATCAAGAGCTCGAGGGATGTCATCGTGCTGAATGTGTGCTGAACACGGAGGTGCCGTACGTTCGGTACTTGGATCGGTTGGATCGTGAAGATGTTTGACTACATCAACCACGTTACTAAATGCTTCCGCTTTCGGTCTACAAGGGTACGTGGACACACTCTCCCCGCTCGTTGCTATGCTTCTCCTAGATAGATCTTGCGTGATCGTAGAAATATTTTTGAAATACCACGTTCCCCAACAGTGGCATCCGAGCCAGGTCTATGCGTCGATGCTATATGCACAAGTAGAACACAAAGAGTTGTGGGCGATAATAGTCATACTCCTTACCAACAATGTCTTACTTTGATTCGGTGGTATTGTTGGATGAAGCGGCCCGGAACGACATTACCTGACCACGTTCATGAGGCTGGTTCTACCAATGTTCTTTGCACACAGGTGGCTGGCGGGTGTCTGTTTCTCCAACTTTAGATGAATCGGGTTTGAGTACGCCCGGTCCTTGTTGAAGGTTAAAACAGCACACTTGACGAAAAATCGTCGTGGTTTTGATGTGTAGGTAAGAACGGTTCTTGCTAGAAGCCCGTAGCAGCCACGTAAAACTTGCAACAACAAAGTAGAGAAAGCCTAACTTGTTTTTGCAGGGCATATTGTGATGTGATATGGTCAAGACGTGATGAGATATAAATTGTTGTATGAGATGATCATGTTTTGTTAAAGTTATCGACAACTGGTAGGAGACTTATGGTTGTCTCTTTATTGCATAAGATGCAAGAGCCATATAATTCCTTTACTTTATCGCTATGTGATAGTAATAGTTGCAAAAGCAATAGTTCGTGAGACGACCATGTAACGACACGTTGATAAAGATCAAGATGATTGAGATCATGGTGTCATGCCGGTGATGATGGAGATCATGACGGTACTTTGGAGATGGAGATCAAAGGCATAAGATAATGATGGCCATATCATGTCACATATTTTGATTACATGTGATGTTTATATTTTATGCATCTTATTTTTCTTAGTACGATGGTATCATTATGAGATGATCACTTACTAAAATTTCAAGGTATAAGTGTTCTCCCTGAGTATCCACCGTTGCGACAGTTCTTCTGCGTGTTGAGACACCACGTGATGATCGAGTGTGATAAGCTCTACATTCACATACAATGGGTGCAAGCCAGTTTTGCACACGCAGAATACTCGGGTTAAACTTGACGAGCCTAGCATATGCAGACATGGCCTCGGAACGCTGAGACCGAAAGGTCGAGCGTGAATCATATAGTAGATATGATCAACATAGTGATGTTCACCATTGAAAACTACTCCATCTCACGTGATGATCGGACATGGTTTAGTTGATATGGATCACATGATCAGTTAGATGACTAAAGGGATGTCTATCTAAGTGGGAGTTCTTAAGTAATATGATTAATTGAACTTTAATTTATCATGAACTTAGTCCTGATAGTTTTTGCATATCTATGTTGTAGATCAATAGCTCACGTATAGTTCCCCTGTTTTATTTTTGACATGTTCCTAGAGAAAAATAATTTGAAATATGATAGTAGGAATGATGCGGACTGGGTCCGTGATCTGAGGATTATCCTCATTGCTGCACAGAAGAATTATGTCCTTGATGCACCGCTAGGTGACGGGCCTATTGCAGGAGCGGATGCAGACGCTATGAACGTTTGGCAAGCTCGGTATGATGACTACTTGATAGTTTAGTGCGCCATGCTTTACGGCTTAGAACCATGGAGCATATAAGATGTTCCAAGAGTTGAAATTGGTATTCAGACTCATGCCCGAGTCGAGAGGTATGAGACCTCTGACAAGTACTTTGCCTGCAAGATGGAGGAGAATAGTGATAATCCCCAAGTGCAAGGAATCATCGTAGCAATTTCCAAAGGTGGAAGTGATAAGTATGGAGTGTCGAACCCACAAGGAGCTAAAGGTAAGATCAATATTCTCTCAAGCCCTATCTGCCACGGATATGACTCTACGTACACCGAATGTTTGCTTCCAACTAGCAACGAGAAATCAAACTAGGTCGTGGGTATGAAGAGGATAACTTTGTATGATATCGGAGAGCTAAAATATAAAAGTAGGTGCTGTTATCATGAATTTAGAATATATTACTAAATATTATAAATAGCGAGTGTGGAATAATGGTGGATCGGTGTGCGAAATTGTCCTAGGAAATCGTTAACAAGACCGGTAATCACTATTGCAGTTTCATATGAGGGAGAGGCATAAGCTAACATACTTTCTCTACTTGGATCATATGCACTTATGATTGGAACTCTAGCAAGCATCCACAACTACTAAAGATCATTAAGGTAAATTAAAGCATCAAGTCCTCTTTATTCCCATACGCAACAACCCCCTTGCTCGGGTTTGTGTTTCAGTCACTCACCAACCCACTATAAGAGAATCATGAACGTATTGCAACACCCTACAGCGGGAACCCCTCACGCTTGCGCGACACGGAGGGCACCATAGGACATCATCAAAGTAAAACATGAAGGAAATATGCCCTAGAGGCAATAATAAAGTTATTATTTATTTCCTTATATCATGATAAATGTTTATTATTCATGCTAGAATTGTATTAACTGGAAACATAATACATGTGTGAATACATAGACAAACTTAGTGTCACTAGTATGCCTCTACTTGACTAGCTCGTTAATCAAAGATGGTTATGTTTCCTAACCATGAACAAGGTGTTGTTATTTGATTAACGAGGTCACATCATTAGTTGAATGATCTGATTGACATGACCCATTTCATTAGCTTAGCACCCGATCGTTTAGTATGTTGCTATTGCTTTCTTCATGACTTATACATGTTCCTATGACTATGAGATTATGCAACTCCCGTTTACCGGAGGAACACTTTGTGTGCTACCAAACGTCACAACGTTACTGGATGATTATAAAGGAGCTCTACAGGTGTCTCCAAAGGTAGATGTTGGGTTGGCGTATTTCGAGATTAGGATTTGTCACTCCGATTGTCGGAGAGGTATCTCTGGGCCCTCTCGGTAATGCACATCACATAAGCCTTGCAAGCATTGCAAATAATGAGTTAGTTGCGAGATGATGTATTACGGAACGAGTAAAGAGACTTGCCGGTAACGAGATTGAACTAGGTATTGGATACCGACGATCGAATCTCGGGCAAGTAACATACCGATGACAAAGGGAACAACGTATGTTGTTATGCGGTCTGACCGATAAAGATCTTCGTAGAATATGTAGGAGCCAATATGTGCATCCAGGTCCCGCTATTGGTTATTGACCGGAGACGTGTCTCGGTCATGTCTACATTGTTCTCGAACCGTAGGGTCCGCACGCTTAACGTTACGATGACAGTTATTATGAGTTTATGCATTTTGATGTACCGAAGTTAGTTCGGAGTCCCGGATGTGATCACGGACATGACGAGGAGTCTCGAAATGGTCGAGACATAAAGATTGATATATTGGAAGCCTATGTTTGGATATCGGAAGTGTTCCGGGTGAAATCGGGATTTTACCGGAGTACCGGGAGGTTACCGGAACCCCCCGGGAGCTATATGGGCCTTAGTGGGCTTTAGTGGAAAGGAGAAAGGGGCAGCCCAAGGTGGCTGCACGCCTCCCCCCTCCCCTAGTCCTATTAGGACTAGGAGAGGTGGCCGGCCCCCCTCTCTCTCTTCCCCCCCCCTCAAGGAGTCCTATTCCAACTAGGATTGGGGGGGGGGGGAATCCTACTCCCAGAGGGAGTAGGACTCTCCTGGCGCGCCCCCCTTGGCCGGCCAGCCCCTCCCCTTGGATCCTTTATATACGGAGGCAGGGGACACCCCTAGATACACAAGTTGATCATTGAGATCGTTCCTTAGCCGTGTGCGGTGCCCCCTGCCACCATATTCCACCTCGATTATATTGTAGCAGTGCTTAGGCGAAGCCCTGCGACGGTAGAACATCAAGATCGTCACCACGCCGTCGTGCTGACGGAACTCCTCCCCGACGCTTTGCTGGATCGGAGCCCGGGGATCGTCATCGAGCTGTACGTGTGCTAAGAACTCGGAGGTGCCGGAGTAACGGTGCTTGGATCGGTCGGATCGGGAAGACGTATGACTACTTCCTCTATGTTGCGTCAACGCTTCCGCAGTCGGTCTGCGTGGGTACGTAGACAACACTCTCCCCTCTCGTTGCTATGCATCACCATGATCTTGCGTGTGCGTAGGAATTTTTTTGAAATTACTGCGTTTCCCAACACTTAGCCCATCACAAGCTCTCACGGTCAACGAAGGATATTCCTTCTAGCGGGAAGACCCGATCAGGCTCGGAATCCCGGTTACAAGACATCCTCGACAATGGTAAAACAAGTCCAGCAAGACCGCCCAATGCGCCGACATCCTGATATGAGCTGCACATATCTCGTTCTTAGGGCAACGCCGGATGAACACTACGTACAGCTAAAACCAACCCTCAAGTTTCCCTGAGGTGGCGCCGCAAGTGGCTCTAGTTTGGACCAACACTTACACAAGCACTGGCCCGGGGGGGTTAAAATAAAGATGACCCTCGGGATGCGCGACTCCCAAGGGAAAAAGGCTAGGTGGCAAATGGTAAAACCACGGTTGGGCCTTGCAGGAGGAGTTTTATTCAAGGCGAACTGTCAAGGGGTTCCCATTATAACCCTACCGCGTAAGGAACGCAAAATCCGGGAACATAACACCGATATGACAGAAACTAGGGCGGCAAGAGTGGAACAAAACACCAGGCATAAGGCCGAGCCTTCCACCCTTTACCAAGTATATAGATGCATTAATTAAATAAGAGATATTGTGATATCCCAACAAGTAAACATATTCCAACAAGGAACAACATCTCCATGTTCCAACAAGGAACAGACTTCAATCTTCACCTGCAACTAACAACGCTATAAGAGGGGCTGAGCAAAGCGGTAATATAGCCAAACAACGGTTTGCTAGGACAAGGTGGGTTAGAGGCTTGGTTCAACAATATGGGTGGCATGATAAGCAAGTGGTAGGTATCGCAGCATAGGCATAGCAAAAGAGCGAGCAACTAAGCAAGCAAAGATAGAAGTGATTTCGAGGGTATGGTCATCTTGCCTGAAATCCCGCAAGGAAGAAGAACGAGTCCATGAGGAAGACGAACGGACGTAGATGAACGAATCCTCACAACACGACGTTATCGGAACCAACCCAAAGAAGCAACACCGGAAAGAAGCAAACAATCATGGTAAACAACCACCACATAAATATGGCATGATGCACAACCAAGTATGATGCATGTCCGGTTTAATGAAGCATGGCATGGAAAAATGCACAAACAATCCTACAAATTAAGTGAAGCTCAACATGCAACTCCGTTGCATATTGACGAAACACCACGTGACTTATTTAGTTCTCTCTCATTTATGTACCCAACAATATTAAATGTTGTTAAACATGGCAAGAGGGTGAGGCAAAGCAAAACTACCTATCTAGTCAAGTTTAAATGAGGTCGGGAACAACAAACAACGATTCCGGTAAAACCTCATATGCATTTATCAATTTGGTGCAACAACAATTTTAAACATTTAAATGTTATTATCATGATGCAAATGACATGAGCAAGTTTTATGCAAGTCTTATGAAAATATTGATAAGAGCATTATGAAGCATTTGTCACCGTGGTGGAAAGGAAAGGGGGTGCCACGGCAACGATAACGAAAATGGTGCCACGGCAACGTTCCGGTTCCAGTAACTCGATTGAGATACCGATGCAAAGGAGAAGTGTGCGGATGCGTGCAAAAGATGGCGAGGCGCTCCCGGATACCGGGTGTCCCATGAGTCGATGGCATGGAAGCGAGAGACACTACGGACACGGAGCAACACACGGGCATCTCATACATCACACAAACATTCGTCCACGGGTGGTCGTCTCAGGGTTATACCTTCGAAGCATGCGTTATTGGAATGGTTCGGGTCAAGCGGTGTAGTCGTTCACGATCGTCGTGGGAAGTAGTGGTACTCGGCGATGGTAGTCGTTCACATTCTTAGTCTCACCAGTTTCCGTAGATGTTCAGGGGTACGACGAGAACTTGATGTCCATGGAGTCTTCGAGGGTCGGCGGTAGTGGCACTTGGCAAAATGCACGTCGACGGTAGTTGTTCTCGTATCGTCGTGGTACTTGGCGATTTCAGAGACGGCAGAAGACGAACTTGGCGGTCCTCGTTGACCTAGTACTTGGCGTTATTTCCGGTTCGGTGGTCGTTTTAGGCGTCGGGCGTCGAGGTCCCTGGCTGTAGTGGTACTTGCTGCGTTCCGGAATCGAAGTGGTACTTGGCGATATTCAGGACGGTCTTGGCAATTCCGGAGACACGGTTTAGGTACTTGACGCAACACCGCGTAGTCGTCCTTGGGGCATCGGAACTAGTTGGACTTGCCGGTCTTTACGATCTGAAGAGCACTTGGGTCTTCGGTCACCGGTGCTTGGCAGGTCGTCGAGGTGGAGCAGGGGGTCAAGGCCATGGCGCACGGAGGAGAAGCAGGGACGGGGCGCGTCGAAAGGGTACAACAGCTGATGCTGCTGCCGGCGGCGAGGGGGAAGCAGGGGTGCCGAGGCGCTGAGCTGCAGCTGTTCGCTGCAGAGAGAGACAGCCAGGGGACGCGAGGAGGCCAGGAAGACGGGGAGGTCGAGGACGGTGGCGCTACAGTAGGGCGCGGCGGCTGGGTTCTTGCTGGAGGAGGACCGAGCAACAAGCGAGCAGAGGAGGCGGGGTCGGCGCCTGAGTTGTCCTCCTCTCCATGGCTCTGGACAACAACGAAGATGAGAGGCAGGGCACCGCGATTGGCTGCACTGGCGTCGGAACTTAGCGCGGAAGACGACGAGGGGCTCCAGGAAGGAGATGGCGGCGGGCAGAAGCACGGGACCGTGAGGGACCTCCTGTCCAAGGCGAGTGGTGGGGACTCCGGCCTGGGTAGTCGGGGACAAGGCCGAGGCCGAGAAGGAGCGGCCGGCGGAGGCCGGAGCCAGAAGTCGCGGCGGCGGAGCTCCTGCACGCGACATGCGAGGCAGCAAGGAGGAGGCGTTCGGGGTTGGGCGTGTGTGCGGAGGAGGCGACCTGGAGAGATCGAGAGGGAGAGCGAGAAGAAGACGTGGGAGAGAGGCGACGCGAGGATGGAGGCAGCAAGGGCGATGGAAGAGAGGGGCGCGCGCGAGTGGGGATCGAGGGGAGATGCAGGTTCGGTCGTGGGGCTACCGGCGGCGCTAGAGGAGGAGACGAGGGAGAGTGGGGGTTGGGATAGGGTTAGAGGAGTTAGGTGGGCCGATGGGCCTAAGTGGCCGGCTAGGCTAGGCCTAGGAAGGCTGGCCCAATGGAAAGGATAACAGCCAGGACCTGCTGGACTGCCTCTCCTACTCTTCTCTCTTAACCAAAAAGAGAAAAATACAAATAGATAGAAGGGAAAAAGAAAGAGAGGGTATGGATGGAATTTGGGCATGGAAGTTAAATTCCCGGACTCACAAGAATTATCTTGATCCAAGAAAAATATAAATGGGCATGTGTACAAAGTTTGGATTGGAACTCGTTTGAATTAAATTCAAATGAGTTCGAAAAAGAAGTGGGCGTTAGAAAGGTCCCAAAATGTTGAGATTTTTGGTAGACCTCCGGAAAAAGATAGAAGAATTTATGGGAGAAGTTTGAGGAGCAAACTCGAAGCATAAAAGACATGTGATTATTTGCAAGTGTGTTCATGGGTGAGTCCGAAAATGGAATATTCAATATAGCTCCCTAATATCAGGAGGATATGTTATAAAGAGAATCATCATGTGAATTCCCTCGGTTTAAATGGACCGAAGATCCATGCAATTTATTTAGTTGATCTGAGATGAAAAGATTAATGACATGATGGCATGATGACATGATGCAAATGCACATGATGCAAAGATGAATGCAATGAACCAAACAAATCACACGATGAAACCCGGAAACCCTGGAAGACATCTGAAGCTCCGGTCTTGGGGCGTTACAACACTCCATCACTACGAGAGGATCTCGTCCCGAGATCTAGGATGGCACCGGAGGGAAACGGAAGAGGAAGAGAAAAGGTAAAACTAAGTTGCTTCTTTGACAAACGAGTGAAACCAAGGAACCTTGTGAGGTTGAACAAATTTGAGAAAGAACACAACTAAGGTGAATAAGGTCGAAAACACTCCGATAGAAAAGAGGAACAAAGAACATTGGGAAAAACCTTGAGGTTGGAGGGCAAGATATATATTGAAACCACTCCGGTCAAGAAGTTAAGCAAGACTTGATAATATTAAAAGAACTTGAGCAAAAGGGTACAACACTCCGGTTAAATGGATAAGCATGAAAAGAACAACAACCTGACAAGAACAGAAGAAGGTTTGAAGTTGGGTAACGCCAGGGTTTTCCCAGTCACGACGTTGTAAAACGACGGCCAGTGAATTGTAATACGACTCACTATAGGGCGAATTCGAGCTCGGTACCCGGGGATCCTCTAGAGTCGACCTGCAGGCATGCAAGCTTGATATGGTCTTTTGGAATACATCTCAAATTATGAGGTGACAACCTGCCACTCACGGGAAAAGAATTGGATTGATAAGAACAAAGAGATGAGAAACTTATTTCACCGGGAGGATAAACGAAGAACTTGGATCATTTATAAGTACCATAAGTAGCAACAATCCTTAGGGAAGGCTTTAGGTGTGCCATGACACAAGATAACTCCAATGAAGAGATTGATGGATTTAAAATACCCCATTCTTAACAACCTGTGAATCATGAAACATGAATTCAAATTATCAAGAATGACATAATACCACCTCAAATGATACGGTAGAAGGAATTGCACTCCGGATTGCAAGAATAAGAAAGCTTGAACTCCTCTGAAAATAATCTTGATGAATGTTTCTAGAACGGATTAAGTCCTTGATGAACTATCATGTAGAACTCCACGAAGAACTCCGTTAAACAAAAGAATGATCAAACGGAAGGAAAGAGAAGTTGAAAACACAAAGTGAAACCTTGTAATGATTAGATGGATCTCCGTGATAATTAGAGCTTGGTACTCCGAGAAAGAAAAGATGAACAAAAGAAAATCAAGAATTTGATGAGCCTCCGGAATAAAGAATTAAATTCACTCGATGAAACAAGAATAAGAATTACATTATGCTTATCCTTCACCAATTCAAATTGATGACAACCAATGGAATTGGCATACTACTTATTCTCGTAGAAAGGATTAAGATAGATAATGCGCAAACTTGAAGAGGCCTTCGATGATCCATCGGTAGGATTTGAAAGAACGGAAGTATGATAATGTAAGAAGAGGAATCTTGAACAAACCACCGTAAGAATTGAAAACGAACGAAGAAAAGATAAAGAAACACCGGAAAGAATTAGCAAATGAACGAAGAAGCTTGAGGGGATTTAGATACATCAGAATGAAGAGATCAAGAACTGATTAGAGGATATTTGATTGATGCACCGATAAGATAGGAGAATGATAACTGACAGCTGAGAATGAATAAACCTGAATTGATGGACTCCGGATAACAAACTGAGAAGACTCTTGAATTACTCCGGATAGGTGAAAAGAATTCTCATGATCAAAACAATTACGAGAGGATGGCAACAATCTAGAATCACGAATCTTGAAGAGAATGGAGCAAGATTAAAGAGAAACTCTTCTTCGGTCTTCAAAATCCGAGAATGACGACGAGAAACACCACCATGAATTATTTAGACACTCCGAAATGAAGAATGGAAAGGTTGAGCCAACGATGAAAAGAATTTTGAAAGATCTTGGAGAAAGACATTTGACTGATCGTAAATCATTCTTACGTCAAACTTCGAAAAGAATTTGAGAATACCTCCAAGAAAATAAGAAGAGTCAGGTAAGATCCTGGGAAAAGACCTGTGGGTTAGGGCCCACTCAAAAGAAACACCGTTCAAATGATTTAAAAGAGAAGTTGCACCGGTTGAATTAAATGGCTTGAATGAGGTGACATCCTCGAAAGATCTTGAACGAAAGCAGAGTGGAAACAGGAATCTTCTGAGATATCTTGAGCACTCCGGAACAATTGAATAGCAAGCGGGGAATGATTATGAGGTGCAACGGCATGAGAAAACATTGAAATACGGAAAAGAATATGATCAACACTGAAAACTCGAATTGAATCCACCGGAGAAGAAAATGAGTGACGAGATACGAACTTGAAGCTTCGTTAGCATCTTCCTGAGAATCAACGGATAAGAACATTGACGAAAAAGAATGGAGAGACTTCTCATCAATAAAAGGATACTTGAATAAGAAATCCGAATCCTTGAAGAAAAGGGTGGGTGGGCAGGAAAAACAAAGGCAACTTGGAGACGGATGAAACAAACAACATTGGAAAACCCAAGAGGTGATCTTGCGGATGTTGGAGTGATCGGATCCACTTGAAGAGAAAACGCGCCGGTTGAAAAGAAATTGAAATGACAAACTCGATGATCGAGAAGGATTAGTATTCACATAGGAGTATGAGAACACCGTTTAGGAAAGGTATGGAATCCACATTTGACTTCGAAGCAACTCAAATACCACAACAGAAATAAAACAAAGGATTGGCTTGCAGAATAAGCCGGAACAAATATATGATAGATATTTCGCCCGAAGTTTTCGTGGTGGGGCCTACACGGGCTCGATCGTACAGCACCATCATGTACAAGGCAGTGCACATGACATATGAAGCGTCCCCGAGTCGGCATAGCCAAGGACTCTTTAAGACACAACGAGACCACTGTAAAACCAACCGTGGATAGGCGGACCACTAGACATCGAACCCCAATTTCATATCATACATCTGTCGGAAAGATATCCTAAGAGCTACTTGAATTCCCACTTATAAACTCCCAAAATTTTCCAGTTATGCAATCAGGTGTTGGGGATACAGGGGAAGCATAATATCTCACCCAAACTAGCAAATCCTACATCCAGCTGTATCCATCCTTCAACACATAACCAAGAAACCTTCGGAAATCATTTACCTCAACCTTCGAAAAGCATCCGTTATACAAGTTATGGCAATACTCCCGAACTCCCGCCCCAGTACTGGGTGGCGTCGAGGTTATCTCACCAACAACTGCATAAAAGAGATTTTCGATGTCGGCAAACTAAACTCAGGTATTCCAGAACTGCAACGATAAAATTGTGATGACAACACCTCGGAGCTCAACTCCCCGGGACACTGCCACAACCCCTAATTGTCAGGAGGCACCAAGAACAATGTTCTCGTCACAAAACCATCGGAACGATTCCAAGATACCCGCATGATCCTAAATTTTTTTAGTGAAATTTGAGAAGAGAAGAGTCAAAACTCTACATCAGGATGCCTTACCAGAGCGATGAAGGGACTGAGGAGTAAAAAGAATTCCTAACTCTCCGATATATATAATCCTAAATGACTCAAAACATTTTTTTTCTAGACTCAACTCGTCAGCTAATTCGATCAAGCAGTGGGGGCTCCTAAGGTCGGGGAAGGCTCTGATACCAACTTGTTACGCCCTTGATGCGGCTATATCTCCCACGTGTCGAAGCACGACTTAGAGGCATAACCGCATTGAAAGCAATGTCGCAAGTGAGGTAATGTTCGCAAACAACCCATGTAATACATAAGGGAAAGAGATACATAGTTGGCTTACAATCGCCACTTCACACAATTACATGAATAAAGCATTACATCATCCAAATACAATCAAGGTCCGACTACGGAACCAAAATAAAAGAAGACTACCCCAAATGCTACACAGATCCCCGATCGACCCCAACTGGGCTCCACTACTGATCAACTGGAAAACGGAACAACATAAAGAACACGATCTTCATCGAGCTCCTCCTTTGAGCTTGGTTGCGTCATATGCACGGTTCAACGGCACCTGCAAGCTGGTTTTGGAAGTATCTGTGAGTCACGGGGACTCAGCAATCTCACACCCTCGCGATCAAGACTATTTAAGCTTATGGGTAAGGTAAAGGTATGATATGGAGCTGCAGCAAGCGACTAGCATATATGGTGGCTAACATACGCAAAAGAGAGCGAGAAGAGAAGGCAAGGCACGATCGATAAAACTATGATCAAGAAGTGATCCTAGAACAACCTACGTCAAGCATAACTCCAACACCGTGTTCACTTCCCGGACTCCGCCGAGAAGAGACCATCACGGTTACACACGCGGTTGATGTATTTTAATTAAGATCAACTTCAGGTTTTCTACAACCGGACATTAACAAATTCCCATCTGCCCATAACCGCGGGCATGGCTTTTGAAAGTTCAAATCCCTGCAGGGGTGTCCCAACTTAGCCCATCACAAGCTCTCACGGTCAACGAAGGATATTCCTTCTAGCGGGAAGACCCGATCAGGCTCGGAATCCCGGTTACAAGAGTAAAACAAGTCCAGCTAGACCGCCCGATGCGCCGACATCCTGATAGGAGCTGCACATATCTCGTTCTCAGGGCAACACCGGATGAACACTACGTACAGCTAAAACCAACCCTCAAGTTTCCCCGAGGTAGCGCCGCAAGTGGCTCTAGTTTGGACCAACACTTACACAAGCACTGGCCCGGGGGGTTAAAATAAAGATGACCCTCGGGATGCGCGATTCCCAAGGGAAAAAGGCTAGGTGGCAAATGGTAAAACCAAGGTTCGGCCTTGCTGGAGGAGTTTTATTCAAGGTGAACTATCAAGGGGTTCCCATTATAACCCAACCGCGTAAGGAACGCAAAATCCGGGAACATAACACCGATATGACGGAAACTAGGGCGGCAAGAGTGGAACAAAACACCAGGCATAAGGCCGAGCCTTCCACCCTTTACCAAGTATATAGATGCATTAATTAAATAAGAGATATTGTGATATCCCAACAAGTAAACATATTCCAACAAGGAACAACATCTCCATGTTCCAACAAGGAACAAACTTCAATCTTCACCTGCAACTAACAACGCTATAAGAGGGGCTGAGCAAAGCGGTAACATAGTCAAACAACGGTTTGCTAGGACAAGGTGGGTTAGAGGCTTGGTTCAACAATATGGGTGGCATGATAAGCAAGTGGTAGGTATCGCAGCATGGGCATAGCAAAAGAGCGAGCAACTAAGCAAGCAAAGATACAAGTGATTTCGAGGGTATGCTCATCTTACCTGAAATCCCGCAAGGAAGAAGAACGAGTCCATGAGGAAGACAAACGGACATAGATGAACGAATCCTCACAACACGACGTTATCAGAACCAACCCGAAGAAGCAACACCAGAAAGAAGCAAACAATCATGGTAAACAACCACCACATAAATATGGCATGATGCACAACCAAGTATGATGCATGTCCGGTTTAATGAAGCATGGCATGGCAAAATGCACAAACAATCCTACAAATTAAGTGGATCTCAACATGCAACTCCGTTGCATATTGACGAAACACCACGTGACTTATTTAGTTCTCTCTCGTTTATGTACCCAACAATATTAAATGTTGTTAAACATGGCAAGAGGGTGAAGCAAAGCAAAACTACCTATCTAGTCAAGTTTAAATGAGGCCGGGAACAACAAACAACGATTCCGGTAAAACCTCATATGCATTTATCAATTTGGTGCAACAACAATTTTAAACATTTAAATGTTATTATCATGATGCTAATGACATGAGCAAGTTTTATGCAAGTCTTATGAAAATATTGATAAGAGCATTATGAAGCATTTGTCACCGTGGTGGAAAGGAAAGGGGGTGCCACGGCAACGATAATGAAAACGGTGCCACGGCAACATTCCGGTTCCAGTAACTCGATTGAGATACCGATGCAAAGGAGAAGTGTGCGGATGCGTGCAAAAGATGGCGGGGCGCTCCCGGATACCGGGTGTCCCATGAGTCGATGGCATGGAAGCGAGAGACACTACGGACACGGAGAAACACACGGGCATCTCATACATCACACAAACATTCATCCATGGGCGGTCGTCTCAGGGTTATACCTTCGAAGCGTGCGTTATCGGAATGGTTTAGGTCAAGCATGTTGGGGAACGTAGCAGAAATTCAAAATTTTCTACGCAACACCAAGATCAATCTATGGAGTAATCTAGCAACGAGGAAAGGGGAGTGCATCTACATACCCTTGTAGATCGCTAAGCGGAAGCGTTCAAGTGAACGGGGTTGATGGAGTCGTACTCGTCGTGATTCAAATCACCGGAGATCCTAGTGCCGAACGGACGGCACCTCCGCGTTCAACACACATGCAGCCCGGTGACGTCTCCTACGCCTTGATCCAGCAAGGGGAGAAGGAGAGGTTGGGGAAGACTCCATCCAGCAGCAGCACGATGGCGTGGTGGTGGTGGAGGAGCGTGGTACTCCAGCAGGGCTTCGCCAAGCACCGCAAGAGATGAGGAGGGAGAGGGGTAGGGCTGCGCTAAGAAGGAGATGTTCTCGTGTGTATGGCAGCTCAAAACCCCCACTATATATAGGGGAAAGGGAGGGGCTGCGCCCCCACCTAAGTTTCCACCCCTAGGGGTGGCGGCCAGCCCTAGATCCCATCTAGGGGGCGGCCAAGGGGGGGGGGAGAAAGGGGGGCGCACCACTAGGTGGGCCTTAGGCCCATCTGAGCCTAGGGTTTCCCCTTTTTCCCTTCTATCTTTGCCTTGGGCCCTGGTGGGGGGGGGACGCACCAGCCCACCTGGGGCTGGTCCCCTCTCACACTTGGCCCACGCAGCCCTCTGGGGCAGGTAGCCCCACCTGGTGGACCCCCGGGACCCTCCCAGTGGTCCCCGTACGTTACCGATAGCACCCGAAATTTTTCCGGTGACCAAAACAGGACTTCCCATATATAAATCTTTACCTCCGGACCATTCCGGAAATCCTTGTGATGTCCGGGATCTCATCCGGCACTCCGAACAACATTCGGTAACCGCGTACATACTTTCCCTATAACCCTAGCGTCATCGAACCTTAAGTGTGTAGACCCTACGGGTTCGGGAGTCATGCAGACATGGCCGAGACAACTCTTCGGTCAATAACCAACAGCGGGATCTGGATACCCATGTTGTCTCCCACATGCTCCACGATGATCTCATCGGATGAACCACGATGTCAAGGACTTAATCAATCCCGTATTCAATTCCCTTTGTCTAGCGGTATGATACTTGCCCGAGATTCGATCGTCGGTATCCCGATACCTTGTTCAATCTCGTTACCGGCAAGTCTCTTTACTCGTTCCGTAACACATCATCCCGTCATCAACTCCTTGGTCACATTGTGCACATTATGATGATGTCCTACCGAGTGGGCCCAGAGATACCTCTCCGTTACACGGAGTGACAAATCCCAGTCTCGATTCGTTCCAACCCAACAGATACTTTCGGAGATACCTGTAGTGTACCTTTATAGCCACCCAGTTACGTTGTGACGTTTGGCACACCCAAAGCACTCCTACGGTATCCGGGAGTTGCACAATCTCATGGTCTAAGGAAATGATACTTGACATTAGAAAAGCTTTAGCATACGAACTACACGATCTTTGTGCTAGGCTTAGGATTGGGTCTTGTCCATCACATCATTCTCCTAATGATGTGATCCTGTTATCAACGACATCCAATGTCCATGGTCAGGAAACCGTAACCATTTATTGACCAACGAGCTAGTCAACTAGAGGCTTACTAGGGACATGGTGTTGTCTATGTATCCACACATGTATCTGAGTTTCCTATCAATACAATTCTAGCATGGATAATAAACGATTATCATGAACAATGAAATATATAATAATAACTAATTTATTATTGCCTCTAGGGCATATTTCCAACAGTCTACTACTTGCACTAGAGTCAATAATCTAGTTCACATCGCCATGTGATTAACACTCACAGGTCACATCGCCATGTGACCAATATCCAAAGAGTTTACTAGACTCAATAATCTAGTTCACATCATTATGTGATTAACACTCAATGAGTTCTGGGTTTGATCATGTTATGCTTGTGAGAGAGGTTGTAGTCAACGGGTCTTGCCATATTCAGATCCCTATGTATTTCGCAAAACTTTATATCGTAGATGCTGCTACCACATTCCACTTGGAGCTATTCCAAATTGTTGCTCCATTATACGTATTCGGTATCTCTACTCAGAGCTATCCGGATAGGTGTTAAGCTTGCATCGACTTAACTCTTTACGTCGAACTCTTTATCACCTCCATAACCGAGAAACATTTCCTTATTCCTCTAAGGATAATTTTGACCGCTATCTGGTGATCTACTCCTAGATCACCTTTGTACCCTCTTGCCAGACATGTGGCAAGGCACACATCAGGTGCGGTACTCAGCATGGCATACCGTATAGAGCCTATGACAAGAGCATAGGGGACGACCTTCGTCCTTCCTCTTTCTTCTGCCGTGGTCAATCTTTGAGTCTTACTCAACTTCACACCATACAACTCAGGTAAGAACCCCTTCTTTGACTGATCTATTTTGAACTCCTTCGAAAACATGTCAAGGTGTGCGTTCTTTGAAAGTATCATCAGGCGTCTTGATCTATTTCTATAGATCTTGATGCCCAATATGTAAGCAGTTTTATCCAGGTCTTCCTTTGAAAATCACTCTTCAAACAACCGTTTATGCTTTCTAGAAATTCTACATCATTTCGGATCAACAATATGTCATCCACATATACTTATCAGAAATGTTGTAGTGCTCCCACTCACTTTCTTGTAAATACAAGTTTCTAGCAAACATTGTATAAACCTAAAAGCTTTGATCACTCCATCAAAGCATATATTCCGATTCCGAGATGCCTGCTCTAGTCCATAGAAGGATTGCTGGAGCTAGCATACCTTTTAGCATTCTTAGGATCGTCAAAACCTTTTATTGTATCACATACAACTTTTCTTACGAAAACTGGTAAGAAAACTTGTTTTGACATCCATCTGTAAGATTTCATAATCGAAAAAATACAGCTAATGCTAACATGATTCTGACGGACTTAAGCATCGCTACGGGTGAGAAATTCTCATCGTAGTCAACTCCTTGAACTTGTGAAAAGACTCTTTCCCACAAGTCGAGCTTCATAGACGGTAACATTACCGCCCACGTCCGTCTTCTTCTTAAAGATCCATTTATCTCAATGGCTTGCCGATCATCGCGCAAGTCCACCAAAGTCCATACTTTGTTCTGATATATGGATCCTATCTCGGATTTCATGGCTTCTAACCATTTGTCGGAATACGGGCCCACCATGGCTTCTCCATAGCTCGTAGGTTCATTGTTGTCTAACAACATGATATCTAAGACAGGATTACCATACCACTCACGAGTAGTATATATCCTTGTCGACCTACGAGGTTCGATAGCAACTTGATCCGAAGCTTCATGATCACTATCATTAACTTCCTCTTCAACAGACGTAGGCTCCACAGAAAACATCTTTCTGTGTTGCATCACTCTCTGGTTGAAGTAAAGGTTCGACAACCTCATCAAGTTCTATCTTCGTCCCACTCAATTCTTTTGAGAGAAACTCCTTCTCGAGAAAGGATCCGTTCTTAGTGACAAACAATTTGCCCTCGGATCTGAGATAGAAGGTATACCCAACTGTCACCTTTGAGTATCCTATGAAGATGTGTTTGTACGGTTTGGGTTCGAGCTTCCCGGCTGAAGCCTTAAGCATCGCAGCCCCAAACATTAAGAAACGACAATTTGGTTTCTTGCCAAACCAATGTTCATACGACGCCGTCTCAACGGACTTAGATGGTGTCCTATCTAAAGTGAATGTAGCTGTCTCTAACGCATAACCTCAAAATGAAAATGGTAGATTGGTAAGAGACATCATAGATCGCACCATATCTCATAGGGTTCGATTACGACTTCCGGACACACCATTACAACTGTGGTGTTCCAGGTGGCTTCAACTGTGAAACAATTCCACAATGTCTTAAGTGTTTTCCAAACTCATAACTCAGATATTCTCATTGATCAGATCGTAGGAATTTGATCTTCTTGTTATGATGATTCTTAACTTCACTCTGAAATCGCTTGAACTTTTCAAACGTTTCAGACTTGTGCTTCATTAAGTAAATATACCTATATCTACTCAAATCGTCAGTGAAGGTGAGAAAATAGTGATATCCACCGCACGCTTCAGTTCTCATTGGATCACATGCATCAGCATGCATGATTTCCAACAAGTCACTTACCCGTTTCATTGTACCTGAAAATGGGGTCTTAGTCATCCTGCCCATGAGGCATGGCTCGCATGTGTCAAGAGATTCAAAATCAAGTGACTCCAAACATCCATCGACATGGAGTTTCTTCATGCATCTTACGCCAATATGACCTAAGCGGCAGTGCCACGAGAAAGTGGTACTATCTACATCTTTTGGTGTGAACATGTGTATTACTACGAGCGAGATTCACTGAACCATTCACATAGGGTGCATGACCATGGAAGGTATTATTCATGTAAACAGAATAACCATTATTCTCTAACTTAAATGAATAACCGTATTGCAATGAACATGATCTAATCATATTCATGCTCAACGTAGACACCTGATAACATTTATCTAGGTTCAATACTAATCCCGAAGGCAGATGGAGCATGCGATGGTGATCTCATCAACTTTGGAAACACTTCCAACACACATCGTCACCTCGCCCTTAGCTAGTCTCCGTTTAGTCCGTAGCTTTTGCTTCAAGTCACCAATAATAGCAACTGAACCGGTATCCAATACCCAGGTGCTACTAGGAGTACTAGTGAGGTACACATTAATAACACGTATATACTTTGTTGAAGTTGCCAGCCTTCTTATCTATCATACATTTGGGGTAATTCCACTACCAGTGAATGTTCCCCTTACAATAGAAGCACTCAGTCTTGGGTTTGGGTTCAACCTTGGGTTCCTTCACTGGAGCGGCAACTGGTTTGCCATCCATGAAGTTTCCCTTCTAGCCCTTGCCCTTCTTGAAACCAGTGGTCTTGTTAAACCATCAACACTTGATGCTCCTTCTTGATTTCTACCTTTTGCGGTCTTAAGCACCGCGAACAGCTCCGGGATCAATTCCATCCCTTGCATGTCATAGTTCATCACGAAGATCTAGTAGCTTAGTGATAGTGGCTAGAGAACTCTATCAATCACTATCTTATCTGGAAGTTTAACCCCCACTTGATTTAAGTGATTGTAGCACCCAGACATTCTGAGCACATGCTCACTAGCTGAGCTATTCTCCTCTATCTTGTTGGCAAAATAACTTGTTAGAGGTCTCACACCTCTCAACACGGGCATGAGCCTGAAATCCCAATTTCAGCTCTTGGAACATCTCATATGTTCTATGGCGTTTAAAACGCCATTGGAATCCCGATTCTAAGCCGTAAAGTATGATGCACTAAACTATCAAGTAGTCATCAGGACGTGTCTGTCAGGTGTTCACAACATCCACAGACGACGTTGTAGGGGTTTGCACATCGAGCGGTGCATCAAAGACGTAAGCCTTCTGTGTAGCAGTGAGGACACTCCTCGGACTACGGACCCAGTCCACATCATTGCTTACAATATCCTTCAACTTAATCTTTCTCTAGGAACGTATTGAAACAGGGAGCTACAACGTGAGCTATTTATCTACAACATATTTGCAAAGACAATTTAGACTATGTTCATGATAATTGAGTTCATCTAATGAACTCCCACTCAGATAGACATCCCTCTAGTCATCTAAGTGAAACATGATCCGAGTCAACTAGGCCGTGTCCGATCATCACGTGAGACGGACTAGTCAACATCGGTGAACATCTTCATGTTGATCGTATCTTCTATACGACTCATGCTCGACCTTTCAGTCTTCCGTGTTCCGAGGCCATGTCTGTACATGCTAGGCTCATCAAGTCAACCTAAGTGTTTTTGCTGTGTAAATCTGGCTTACACCCGTTGTATTCGAACGTTAGAATCTATCACACCCGATCATCACGTGGTGCTTCGAAACAACGAACCTTCGCAATGGTGCACAGTTAGGGGGAACACCTTTCTTGAAATTTTAGTGAGGGATCATCTTATTTAAGCTACCGTCGTTCTAAGCAAATAAGATGTAAAACATGATAAACATCACATGCAATCAAATAGTGACATGATATGGCCAATATCATTTTGCTCCTCTCGATCTCCATCTTCGGGGCTTCATGATCATCGTTGTCACCGGCATGACACCATGATCTCCATCATCATGATCTCCATCATCGTGTCTTCTTGAAGTTGTCTCGTCATCTATTACTTCTACTACTATGGCTAACGCTTTAGCAATAAAGTAAAGTAATTACATGACGTTTATGTTGACACGCAGGTCATAAATAAATAAAGACAACTCTTATGGCTCCTGTCGGTTGTCATACTCATCGACATGCAAGTCGTGATTCCTATTACAAGAACATGATCAATCTCATACATCACATATATCATTCATCACATCCTTTTGGCCATATCACATCACAAGGCATATGCTGCAAAAACAGGTTAGACGTCCTCTAATTGTTGTTGCAAGTTTTTACGTGGCTGCTATAGGTTTCTAGTAAGAACGTTTCTTACCTACGCGAAAACCACAACGTGATATGCCAATTTCTATTTACCCCTCATAAGGACCCTTTTCATCGAATCCGATCCAACTAAAGTGGAAGAGACAGACACCCGCTAGCCACCTTATGCAACTAGTGCATGTCAGTCGGTGGAACCAGTCTCACGTAAGAGTACGTGTAAGGTCGGTCCGGGCTGCTTCATCCCACGATGCCGCCGAATCAAGATAAGACTAGTAACGGCAAGTAAATTGACAAAGTCGACGCCCACAACTGCTTTGTGTTCTACTCGTGCATAGAAACTACGCATAGACCTAGCTCATGATGCCACTGTTGGGGAACGTAGCAGAAATTCAAAATTTTCTACGCAACACCAAGATCAATCTATGGAGTAATCTAGCAACGAGGAAAGGTGAGTGCATCTACATACCCTTGTAGATCGCTAAGCGGAAGCGTTCAAGTGAACGAGGTTGATGGAGTCGTACTCGTCATGATTCAAATCACCGAAGATCCTAGTGCTGAACGGACGGCACCTCCGCGTTCAACACACATGCAGCCCGGTGACGTCTCCTACGCCTTGATCCAGCAAGGGGAGAAGGAGAGGTTGGGGAAGAATCCATCCAGCAGCAGCACGATGGCATGATGGTGGTGGAGGAGCGTGGTACTCCAGTAGGGCTTCGCCAAGCACCGCAAGAGACGAGGAGGGAGAGGGGTAGGGCTGCGCCAAGAAGGAGATGTTCTCGTGTGTATGGCAGCGCAAAACCCCCACTATATATAGGGGAAAGGGAGGGGCTGTGCCCCTACCTAGGTTTCCACCCCAAGGGGTGGCGGCCAGCCCTAGATCCCATCTAGGGGGCGGCCAAGGGGGGGAGAGACGGGGGGCGCACCACTAGGTGGGCCTTAGGCCCATCTGAGCCTAGGGTTTCCCCTTTTTCCCTTCTCTCTTTGCCTTGGGCCCTGGTGGGGGGGGGCGGGGGCGCACCAGTCCACCTGGGGCTGGTCCCCTCTCACACTTGGCCCACGCAGCCCTCTGGGGCAGGTAGCCCCACCTGGTGGACCCCCGGGACCCTCCCGGTGGTCCCGGTATGTTACCGATAGCACCCGAAACTTTTCCGGTGACCAAAATAGGACTTCCCATATATAAATCTTTACCTCCGGACCATTCCGGAACTCCTCGTGATGTCCGGGATGTCATCCGGGACTCCGAACAACATTCGGTAAACGCGTACATACTTTCCCTATAACCCTAGCGTCATCGAACCTTAAGTGTGTAGACCCTACGGGTTCGGGAGTCATGCAGACATGGCCGAGACAACTCTCCGGTCAATAACCAACAGTGGGATCTGGATACCCATGTTGGCTCCCACATGCTCCACGATGATCTCATCGGATGAACCACGATGTCAAGGACTTAATCAATCCCGTATTCAATTCCCGTTGTCTAGCGGTACGATACTTGCCCGAGATTCGATCGTCGGTATCCCGATACCTTGTTCAATCTCGTGACCGGCAAGTCTCTTTACTCGTTCCGTAACACATCATCCCGTCATCAACTCCTTGGTCACATTGCACATTATGATGATGTCCTACCGAGTGGGCCCAGAGATACCTCTCCATTACACGGAGTGACAAATCCCAGTCTCGATTCGTGCCAACCCAACAGATACTTCCGGAGATACCTGTAGTGTACCTTTATAGCCACCCAGTTACGTTGTGATGTTTGGCACACCCAAAGCACTCCTACGGTATCCGGGAGTTGCACAATCTCATGGTCTAAGGAAATGATACTTGACATTAGAAAAGCTTTAGCATACGAACTACACGATCTTTGTGCTAGGCTTAGGATTGGGTCTTGTCCATCACATCATTCTCCTAATGATGTGATCCCGTTATCAACGACATCCAATGTCCATGGTCAGGAAACCGTAACCATCTATTGATCAACGAGCTAGTCAACTAGAGGCTTACTAGGGACATGGTGTTGTCTATGTATCCACACATGTATCTGAGTTCCCTATCAATACAATTCTAGCATGGATAATAAACGATTATCATGAACAATGAAATATATAATAATAACTAATTTATTATTGCCTCTAGGGCATATATCCAACAAAGCGGTGTAGTCGTTCACGATCGTCGTGGGAAGTATTGGTACTCGGCGATGGTAGTCGTTCACATTCTTAGTCTCACAAGTTTCCGTAGATGTTCAGGGGTACGGCGAGAACTTGATGTCCATGGAGTCTTCGAGGGTCGGCGGTAGTGGTACTTGGCAAAATGCACGTCGACGGTAGTTGTTCTCGTATCGTCGTGGTACTTGGCGATTTCAGAGACGGCAGAAGACGAACTTGGCGGTCCTCGTTGACCTAGTACTTGGCATTATTTCCGGTTCGGTGATCGTTTTAGGCGTCGGGCGTCGAGGTCCCTAGCTGTAGTGGTACTTGCTGCGTTCCGGAATCGAAGTGGTACTTGGCGATATTCAGGACGGTCTTGGCAATTCCGGAGACACGGTTTAGGTACTTGACGCAACACCGCGTAGTCGTCCTTGGGGCATCGGAACTAGTTGGACTTGCCGCTCTTTACGATCTGAAGAGCACTTGGGTCTTCGGTCACCGGTGCTTGGCAGGTCGTCGAGGTGGAGCAGGGGGTCAAGGCCATGGCGCACGGAGGAGAAGCAGGGCCGGGGCGCGTCGAAAGGGTACAACAACTGTTGCTGCTGCCGGCGGCGAGGGGGAAGCAGGGGTGCCGAGGCGCTGAGCTGCAACTGTTCGCTGCAGAGAGAGACAGCCAGGGGATGCGAGGAGGCCAGGAAGACGGGGAGGTCGAGGACGGTGGTGCTACAGCAGGGCACGGCGGCTGGGTTCTTGCCGGAGGAGGACCGAGCAACAAGCGAGCAGAGGAGGCGGGTTTGGCGCCTGAGTTGTCCTCCTCTCCATGGCTCTGGACAACAACGAAGATGAGAGGCAGGGCACCGCGATTGGCTGCACTGGCGTCGGAACTTGGCGCGGAAGACGACGAGGGGCTCCAGGAAGGAGATGGCGGTGGGCAGAAGCACGAGTCCGTGAGGGACCTCCTGTCCAAGGCGAGTGGTGGGGACTCCGGCCTGGGTAGTCGGGGATGAGGCCGAGGCCGGGAAGGAGCGGCCGACGGAGGCCAGAGCCAGAAGTCGCGGCGGCGGAGCTCCTGCACGCGACATGTGAGGCAGCAAGGAGGAAGCGTTCGGGGTCAGGCGTGTGTGCGGAGGCCGCGACCTGGAGAGATCGAGAGGGAGAGCGAGAAGAAGACGTGGGAGAGAGGCGACGCGAGGATGGAGGCAGCGTGGGCGATGGAAGAGAGGGGCGCGCGCGAGTGGGGATCGAGGGGAGAGGCAGGTTCGGTCGTGGGGCTACTGGCGGCGCTAGAGGAGGAGACGAGGGAGAGTGGGGGTTGGGCTAGGGTTAGAGGAGTTAGGTGGGCCGATGGGCCTAAGTGGCCGGCTAGGCTTGGCCTAGGAAGCCCGGCCCAATGGAAAGGATAACAGCCAGGACCTGCTGGACTGCCTCTCCTACTCTTCTCTCTTAACCAAAAAGAGAAAAATACAAATAGATAGAAGGGAAAAAGAAAGAGAGGGTATGGATGGAATTTGGGCATGGAAGTTAAATTCCCGGACTCACAAGAATTATCTTGATCCAAGAAAAATATAAATGGGCATGTGTACAAAGTTTGGATTGGAACTTGTTTGAATTAAATTCAAATGAGTTCGAAAAATAAGTGGGCGTTAGAAAGGTCCCAAAATGTTGAGATTTTTGGTAGACCTCCGGAAAAAGATAGAAGAATTTATGGGCGAAGTTTGAGGAGCAAACTCGAAGCAGAAAAGACATGTGATTATTTGCAAGTGTGTTCATGGGTGAGTCCGAAAATGGAATATTCAATATATCTCCCTAATATCGGGAGGATATGTTATAAAGAGAATCATCATGTGAATTCCCTCGGTTTAAATGGACCGAAGATCCATGCAATTTATTTAGTTGATCTGAGATGCAAAGATTAATGACATGATGGCATGATGACATGATGCAAATGCACATGATGCAAAGATGAATGCAATGAACCAAACAAATCACATGACGAAACCCGGAAACCCTGGAAGACATCTGAAGCTCCGGTCTTGGGGCGTTACAATTACATAGAAGGATAATAAAGCAAAACTCACAACTAGATCATACTAAGAACTTTTATTCTACTAGATCAAGATATTACCAAAAGGATCGAACTAAGAAAAAGGTAAAGATAAAAGTGATGGTGATACGATACTGGGGCACTCCCCCATGCTTGGCAGTTGCCAAGTGGAGTGCCCATACCCAGGTGGTTATGTCTCCTTTGTTGGTGAAGAAGGGGGAGTTGTTGATGATGGATAGTCGCACATCAAGCGTAGGAGGTCTTCTAGCTTGCGGATAATGCCCTTGAGTGCGATGATATGCTCCTTCAACAAAATATTTTCACGTGTGAGATACTTATTTTGTATACGAGCCAACTCAATCATCTTGAAAGCTTCAATTTCTGTTGGGGTAAGAAGATTGTGATCCAGTTGGAGGGTGTCTTCTGTTGCTGGAACTTGGTCCTCCATGGCCTTCTTGATCCCTTCATCCTTGTTGATCTCCATAGGTTCTTCTCTCTTCAGCTCTATCTTCCTTAGCCAAGCATCGTTGCCTTCATGGTTGGAGGAGGAGGGAGACGACATAGTGCCTGGCCTTGAGAACCCTGACAGAAAACAGCTCGAAACAAAGACAGAAGATTTTTGCGTGATACGGGAGTCAAAACCCCTGGAGGTTATATAATGAATTTTTACCGACCAAAATAGGTGTCCTGTAAGAAAACGGAGTCCGGAGAGCACACGAGGTGCCCATGAGGTAGGGGGCGCGCCCAGGGGGGTAGGGCACGCCCTCCACCCTCGTGGAGCTCTCGTGTCCTTTCCGGACTGCTGCTTATTTTTCTATTTTTCTAAATATTCCAAAACGGAGAAATATTGCCTTAAAAACTGTTTTGGAGTCGGTTTACTTACCGTACCACATACCTATTCCTTTTCGGAGTCCGAAACGTTCCGGAAAGTGTCCTTTATGTATTCCTCCAGGGTTACAGTTTCAATAACGTTGGTTTCAACATTTATGGGTTTACCTGAGATATAGTGTTTGATTCTTTGACCGTTCACCACCTTCGTATTTGTGCCTTCGAAGTTGTTGATTTTTATCGCACCGGAATGGTAGACCTCCTCGATAACGTAAGGACCCTCCCATTTAGAGAGAAGTTTTCCTGCAAAAAATCTTAAACGAGAGTTGTATAGCAATACATAATCACCTACATTAAACTCACGCTTTTGTATCCTTTTGTCATGCCATCTTTTAACCTTTTCTTTAAACAACTTCGCATTTTCGTAGGCCTGGGTTCTCCATTCATCAAGGGAGCTAATATCAAATAACCTCTTCTCACCGACAAGTTTAAAATCATAATTAATTTCTTTAATAGCCCAATAAGCCTTGTGTTCTAGTTCGAGAGGTAAGTGACATGCTTTTCCATAGACCATTTTATACGGAGACATACCCATAGGATTTTATATGCAGTTCTATAGGCCCATAATGCATCATCAAGTTTCTTGGACCAATTCTTTCTGGACCTATTAACAGTCTTTTGCAAAATTAATTTGAGTTCTCTATTACTCAATTCTACTTGACCACTAGACTGAGGGTGATAAGGAGATGCAATTCTATGATTAACATCATATTTAGCAAGCATTTTACGGAAAGCACCATGAATAAAATGTGAACCACCATCAGTCATTAAATATCTAGGGACTCCAAACCTTGGAAAAATAACTTCTTTAAGCATTTTAATAGAAGTGTTATGATCAGCACTACTAGTTGGAATAGCTTCTACCCACTTAGTAACGTAATCAACATCAACTAAAATATGTGTATAACCATTAGAGAAAGGAAAAGGTCCCATATAGTCAAATCCCCAAACATCAAATGGTTCCATAACAAGTGAATAATTCATAGGCATTTCTTGACGTCTACTAATATTACCAATTCTTTGACATTCATCACAAGATAAGACAAACTTACGGGCATCCTTGAAGAGAGTAGGCCAATAAAAACCAGATTGCAGTACCTTATGTGTAGTTCTATCTCCAGCATGGTGTCCTCTATAAGCTTCGGAGTGACACTTGCGTAGGATCTGTTCCTGTTCATGCTCAGGTACACAATGTCTAATAACACCATCTAATCCTTCTTTATAAATATGTGGGTCATCCCAAAAGTAATGCCTCAAATCATAAAAGAATTTTTTCTTTTGCTGGTATGTGAAACTAGGTGGTATAAACTTAGCAACAATGTAATTAGCATAGTCAGCATACCATGGAGCAGTATGAGAAGTATTTATGACATTTAATTTCTCATCAGGAAAGCTATCATCAATAGGTAGTGGGTCATCAAGCACATTTTCTAGCCTAGACAAGTTGTCTGCAAATGGGTTCTCAGCTCCTTTTCTATCAACAATATGTAAATCAAATTCTTGTAGCAAGAGAACCCATCTAATCAGTCTAGGTTTAGCATCTTCTTGTCCATAAGATATTTAATAGCAGCATGATCAGTGTGAATAGTTACTTTAGAATCAACAATATAAGGTCTAAACTTATCACAGGCAAATACCACTGCTAAGAATTCTTTTTCAGTAGTAGCATAATTTCTTTGAGCATTGTCTAGAGTTTACTAGCATATTGAATAACATTTAGTTTCTTATCAACTCTTTGTCCTAGGACAGCACCTACAGCATAATCACTAGCATCACACATAATTTCAAAGGGTAAATTCCAATCAGGTGGCTGAACAATAGGTGCAGAGATCAATGCTTTCTTAAGTATTTCAAATGCTTGTACACAATCATCATCAAAGACAAATGGTAAATCCTTTTGTAATAAATTAGTCAGAGGCCGAGAGATTTTTCAGAAGTCCTTGATGAACCTCCTATAGAAACCAGCATGACCAAGGAAACTTCTTATACCTTTGATGTCCTTGGGACATGGCATCTTTTCAATAGCGTCAACCTTGGCTTTATCAACTTCAATACCTCTTTCAGAAACTTTATGCCCTAGGACAATACCTTCATTAACCATAAAGTGGCACTTTTCCCAATTGAAGACAAGATTAGTTTCTTCACATCTGTGCAAAACTCGATCAAGGTTGCTCAAGCAATCATCAAAAGAAGATCCATAGATGGAAAAGTCGTCCATGAAAACCTCACAAATCTTTTCACAGAAGTCAGAGAATATAGCCATCATGCATCTTTGAAAGGTAGCAGGTGCATTACATAAACCAAAAGGCATACGTCTATAAGAAAAAGTACCAAAAGGGCATGTAAAAGTAGTCTTTGATTGATCTTTGGCTGACACAGGTATTTGAGAGAAACCAGAATAACCATCTAGAAAGCAAAAATGTGTATGTTTGGATAATCTTTCTAGCATTTGATCAATAAAAGGTAAGGGGTAATGATCTTTTTTAGTAGCCTTATTTAATTTGCGGAAACCAATTACCATCCTATAACCAGTAATAATTCTTTGAGGAATCAATTCATCTTTATCATTAGGAACAACAGTAATACCTCCCTTCTTAGGGACACAATGGACAGGACTTACCCACTTACTATCAGCAACGGGATAAATTATACCTGCCTCAAGGAGCTTTATTATCTCCTTTCTTACCACTTCTTTCATTTTAGGATTCAGACGGCTTTGATGATCACGAACTGGGACTAATGCCCTTAAGATCAAATTAATTTTATGTTGACATAGAGTGGGACTAATGCCCTTAAGATCATCAAGAGTATACCCAATAGCAGCACGGTGCTTCTTCAGAGTTTTTAATAATCTCTCTTCTTCATGTTCTGAAAGGTTAGCACTAATAATAACAGGATATATCCTTTTCTCATCAAGATAAGCATATTTAAGAGTATCAGGTAATGGTTTAAGCTCAAACACGGGATCACCCTTGGGTGGAGGAGGATCCCCTAGGATTTCAACAGGTAAATTGTTTTTCAGAATAGGTTCCTGTTTAAAGAATACTTCATCTAATTCTCTTCTTTCATTTATAAACATATCATTTTCATGGTCTAGCAAATATTGTTCTAAAGGATCACTAGGAGGTACGGCAATAGAAGCAAGACCAATATTTTCATCCTTACTAGGTAATTCTTCTTCACGGTGTTGTCTACTAAATTTAGAAAAATTAAATTCATGAGTCATATCATCTAAACCTACAGTAACAACATCCCTTTTGCAATCTATGGTAGCATTAATAGTATTTAAGAAGGGTCTACCAAATATAATGGGACAAAAACTATCTTGTGGGGAACCAAGAACAAGAAAATCAGCATGATATTTAGTTTTCCCACACAAGACTTCAACATCTCTAACAATTCCCATAGGTGAAATAGTATCTCTATTAGCAAGTTTAATTGTGACCTCAATATCTTCTAACTCAGCGGGTGCAATGTCATGCATAATTTCTTTGTATAAGTCAATTGGTATTGCACTAGCACTAGCACCCATATCACACAAGCCATGATAACAATGATCTCCTATTTTAACAGAAATAACAGGCATGCCTAGCACAGGTCTAGGTTTATCTGTATCACAGGGTTTAGCAATTCTAGCAGATTCATTACAGAAATAAATAACATGCCCATCTATATTATCAGACAAGAGATCTTTAACAATAGCAATATTAGGTTCAACTTTAACTCGCTCAGGAGGTGTATATGTTTTAATATTGCTTTTACGAACCACAGTTGAAGCTTTAGCATGATCCTTTATCCTAACAGAGAAAGGTGGTTTCTCAACATAAGAAGTAGGAACAATAGGATCATTATAAGTAATAGTCTTTTCTTCAACTTTAATAGGTGCAGCTACTTTTACTTCTATGGGAGGATGATATTTAAACCACTTCTCCTTGGGGAGATCAACATTAGTAGGAAAAGATTCACAAAAAGAAGCTACTATCTCAGAGTCAAGTCCATATTTAGTGCTAAATTTACGGAAAACATCGGTATCCATAAAAGATTTAACACAATCAAAACTAGGTGTCATACCCGACTCCTTACCTTTCTTGAGGTCCCAATCTTCAGAGTTGCGTTTAATTATTTCCAATAAATCCCATTTGAATTTAATAGTCTTCATCATAAAAGAGCCCGAACAAGAAGTATCAAGCATGGTGCGATTGTTACCAGAAAGCCGAGCATAATTTTTTTGAATAATCATTTCTCTTGAGAGATCATGATTGGGGCATGACTATAACATTGATTTAAGCCGCCCCCAAGCTTGAGCGATGCTTTCTCCTTCGCGGGGCCAAAAATTATATATATAATTGCGATCACGATGAACAAGATGCATAGGATAAAACTTTTGATGAAATTCCAATTTCAATCGTTTGTAGTTCCAAGACTCCATATCATCACATAGCCTATACCATGTCGATGCATATCCCCTCAAAGATAAAGGGAAGACCTTCTTCTTAACAAAATCTCTGGGTACACCTGCAAGCTTAAATAATCCACAAACTTCATCCACATATATTAGATGCTCATCAGGATGTTTTGTTCCATCTCCTAAAAATGATTAGCTAGCAGTTTTTCTACCATACCCAAAGGAATTTCAAAGCAATCATTTTCATTTTCAGTAGGTTCAGTAGGTTGAGGAGCAACTCTTTGCTCTACTGGTCGGGGTGAAGATACCCCGGACAAGCCCCTCAGAGGATTACTTTCAATAGTAACAAGTGACAGTAAAGTTCAGCACAATATATAAATTTTTCCTTACCAAATTCCACCTACCAAAGGCGCTTCACTCCCCGGCAACGGCGCTAGAAAAGAGTCTCGATGACCCACAAGTATAGGGGATCTATCGTAGTCCTTTCGATAAGTAAGAGTGTCGAACCCAACGAGGAGCAGAAGGAAATGATAAGCGGTTTCCAGCAAGGTATTCTCTGCAAGTACTGAAATAAGTGGTAACAGATAGTTTTGTGATAAGATAATTTGTAACGAGCAACAAGTAACAAAAGTAAATAAGGTGCAGCAAGGTGGCCCAATCCTTTTTGTAGTAAAGGACAAGCCTGGACAAACTCTTATATGATGTAAAGCGCTCCCGAGGACACATGGGAATATCGTCAAGCTAGTTTTCATCACGTTCATATGATTCACGTTCGGTACTTTGATAATTTTGTATGTGGGTGGACAGGTGCTTGGGTGCTGCCCTTACTTGGACAAGCATCCCACTTATAATTAACCTCTATTGCAAGCATCTGCAAATACAACAAAAGTATTAAGGTAAACCTAACCATAGCATGAAACATATGGATCCAAATCAGCCCCTTACGAAGCAACTCATAAACTAGGGTTTAAGCTTCTGTCACTCTAGCAACCCATCATCTACTTATTACTTCCCAATGCCTTCCTCTAGGCCCAAACGATGGTGAAGTATCATGCAGTCTACGTTCACATAACACCACTAGAGGAGAGACAACATACATCTCATCAAAATATCGAACGAATACCAAATTCACATGACTACTAATAGCAAGACTTCTCCCATGTCCTCAGGAAAAAAAGTAACTACTCACAAAGCATAAACATGTTCATAATCAGAGGGGTATTAATGTGCATATAGGATCTGAACATATGATCTTCCACCAATTAAACCAACTAGCATCAACTACAAGGAGTAATTAACACTACTAGCAACCTACTAGCACCAATCCCGGACTTGGAGACAAGAATTGGATACAAGAGATAAACTAGGGTTTTGAGATGAGATGGTGCTGATGAAGATGTTGATGGAGATTGCCCTCTCCCGATGAGAAGAGCGTTGGTGACGACGATTGCGATGATTTCCCCCTCCAGGAGGGAAGTTTCCCTGGCAGAACAGCCCCGCCAGAACCCTAGATTGGTTCCACCAAGGTTCCGCCTCGTGGCGGCAGAGTTTCATCTGAGAAGATGGCTTCAGATTTTTTTTTCCCATCGAAAGAGTCCATATAGCAGAAGATGGTCACCGGAGGGCCACCAGGAGGCCCATGAGGTAGGGGGGCATGCCCAGGGGGGTAGGGCGCGCCCCCACCCTCGTGGGCAGGGTGTGGCCCCCTGGTGAAGTTATTGCGCTCAATGTTTTTATATATTTGGAAAACATCATCCGTGAAGTTTCAGGACTTTTCGAGCTGTGCAGAATAGGTCTCTAATATTTGCTCCTTTTCCAGCCAGAATCACAGCTGCCGGCATTCTCCCTCTTTATGTAAACCTTGTAAAATAAGAGAGAATAGGCATAAGTATTGTGACATAATGTGTAATAACAGCCCATAATGCAATAAATATTGATATAAAAGCATGATGCAAAATGGACGTATCAGTGGGGGGGATTGGACTAGGGGCCCAAGTTGGATTCCTCCTACTTGGGCGCGCCCTAGGATGCCTCCCTCCCTCTCCCTCCTTTATATACGTGGGGAGGTCACCCCTAAAACACAACATCAATTGTTCCTAGCCGTGTGTGGGGCCCCCCTCCACAATTAACACCTCGGTCATATCGTCGTAGTGCTTAGGCGAAGCCCTGCGCCGGTAGTTTCATCATCACCGTTGCCACGCCATCGTGCTAACGGAACTCTCCCTCATCCTCAACTGGATCAAGAGCTCGAGGGACGTCATCGTGATGAACGTGTGCTGAACATGGAGGTGCCGTACGTTCGGTACTTGGATCTGTTGGATCGTGAAGACGTTCGACTACATCAATCGCGTTACTAAACGCTTCCGCTTTCGGTCTATGAGGGTACATGGGCACACTCTCCCCGCTCGTTGCTATGCTTCTCCTAGATAGATCTTGCGTGATCGTAGGAATATTTTCAAAATACTATGTTCTCCAACAACATTTACAAGCTCATTTCCAAACGGTTTATCGAAACAAAGACAAATGATATGGCATTGGAAAGTTGGTGCAAATTCGCTCATTTTTCATATTTAAAGTTATCCCAAATTCCTGCATATTAAGAGGAATTTAAAAAATGATAGAATTTTTCAAATCTAACAACCAAATATTGTATTAGAAATAGTTAATCAGAATGACGTAAGTGATATGGCGTTGGAAAGCTGATGAAAAACCGTTACTTTTTTCATGTAGAAAGTGTTTTCCAACTCAAAAAGGTTTAAATGTAATATGAAAAGTGGCCTAAGTTTTTCCTAGATTATATTTTTTGCTTTATTTTTGAATGGTTTCTCAAAATGAAGCAACCAATAGGGACTTGGAAAGCTTGAAAAATGCGATGTTTTGGTATACAACTTCTTTCCTTATTTTTTACGGTTTTAAGTGAATTTTGAAAATGTCTTAAAATGTAGAAAGATGGGGAAAATGTGTTAACATTAGAAAGTTACCGAAAATGCGGAACTTTTTCGTGTAAAAGGTTTCTCCAATTCTAAGCTATTTTGACTAATTTTGAAAATAGCAAGATCATCTGTGCTATCTTCATCGCGATAACAGAGTTTTCGAACCACACTGCATGAAGGAGTTGAACTTATGGGGTGTGTCTGTTCGAACTTCATACTGTTTTTCGTGTGCTATTTTGCCTATTATTCCTTAGCCACTCATCAAAATTGAGCAATTGATACACCGTTAGAAAGCTGTTGTAAATCCGTAACTTTTCCGTGTTAAAACTTGTTTTGAATGATACAAGCAAAACTTTTAAGACTTTTACCGGAATAACGAGTATGATATACTGTTGGAAATCTTATGAGTAGAAATAACATGTTCATGTAGATATTTTTTTCAAATTCGATACTGTTTGTGAGCATTTAAAAAAATGCTAAAAAGGACATAATTTTTGGTTGTTTTTTGAGCATGTTAATGAACATTGGATTTCTCGCACAAGCAGTTTTGAACTGTGTCAAAATGATCATGTGAACTTCTGTAAGCAAACCTTTAAGGCTTTTCGAGTTGTATTCTTTTTATTCTTATCTAAAACATATTTTTTAGACCAATGTTTTTTCAAAATTCGCCTCGGTTTAATAGATTTTTCGAATACGATAAAGATTTCTTCTGAACGATATCCACCAAACTTTTGTAATGTTCATCAAAATAAAGCATATGATACACCGTTGGAACATGGATGAATAGGAGATTTTTTTTCATGTAGAGCGTTTTTTTGCAAAAATTTAAAGGTTTGAGAGAGAAAAATGAACACCAAAAGAACATCATTTTTGTATTTTTCAACATGTAAGTATATGGTGAACCTCGGTCACATGCATTTTTTAATTTTCCTGGGCGAACACTTAAACTTCTTGCAGCAAATCTTTTAGACTTTGCCTTTATCCTTCTATTTCTCAAAACGAACTCCATGTAGTGGTTGAACTTGCCTATGGTATTTTTTATCTTAAGTACTAAACCCTTTATTGTTTAGAAACAGAAATCTATTTTTTAGAAACATAAAATTGTTTTTTTTTTGAATTTGAACTTCATGTTTTATTTTCTAGAAATAAGGAACAATTGTTTCATTGAAACATCGAACTGCTCCATTTTTATTTAAATTTTTTGTTTTCACTTTTTTGCAAAGATTTTTTTCCATAAACATCGAACCGTTGTGTTATTTTAATTTAAACTTTTTGATTTTATTTTTAGAAACAAGAAATATCCTATATTCTTAAAAAATATCGAACTAATATGTTATTTTAACTTGAATTTATTTTTAGTTTTTAGAAAATGGGGAATCCATTTTTTAGTAAAAATTGAATTGCTCTATTATTTTAATTTGAACTTTATAGTTTTATATTTTGACACTGGAAAATATGTTTTTATAAGGAATTAGAGTGACGAACATTCCTATTTTTGTAACAGAACCAAACTACCGAGCTAACTAGCAACTAGCGCTCTAACACGTACTCGAGGCTCCAATTGGCGCTCTAGCAAAAACTGTTTTCACATAAAAAATCGTTCCGACAAGATCTTCAAAACTAGATCCCATGTCTGTATGTTCCGACAATAATTTTCAAGTAAAAAGTTATCGCACCCGCGTCATGTATATTATTAAGTTGTTGCACAGAAGTCATCACGACATAAAAATTGTTTCCCCAACCTTCTCGCACATGGACATGCATGGATGCACACATGCATAGAGGACGCAAAGCTGATGTCATGCTAAATTCTCCCAATTTAAAAATTCAAAATGCTTTATAGTTCAAACTGTGTGTCGGATTCAGAATTTGTTTTCCCATAAAAGATCTGGTGCGGCAAGACATGTTAAACTATAGCTCATGCTCGTGTGTTTCGTTGACTTTTTTTAGTCAAAACTTACCATGCTTGAGCTAAGTAAGTTATCATCTCTGTTATGTGTATATTGTGATGCTATTTATACAAAAGTTATCAGAGGTATGCTATTCAACAAAGTTTATCCCTTGGTCAAAAGTTACCATGGTGTTTGTACATAGGTCATAATCTCTAATGTGCGCATATTACCATGTTATTTACAAATAAGTTATCGGATATCTTGTTCAACAATAATTTTTCCTGGGTCACAAATTTACCACGACGTTTGTAGATGAGTTATCAGTTCGGCTTTGCATATGTTACTGGGCTATTTGCATACAAGTTACCAAAGGTATGTTTTTAACAACTTTCATTGGGGAGTTAAAAAGTTACTACGGTGTTTGTACATTGGTTATCAGCTATGTTATGCTGTTTTACCAGGCTATTTACACAAAAGATACCGGTGGTATGTTTTTCAACAAATTTTTTTGCCGGGTCAAGAAGTTATCGTTGTGTTTGTACGTCCGTTATTAGCTCTGCAGTGTAAATATTACCATGTTATTTAAACACAAATTATCATGACTATGTTTTCAACAACTTTTTCCCCGGCCAAAAGTTATCGTGGTGTTTGTACCTAAGTAATTATACCCGCGGTTCGTATATTACCATGTTATTTACACAAAATTTACTAGAGGTATAGAATGCGTAATTATCATGCTATTTCAACAGAAACTATAGAGATATAAACTTTTTTCCCCGGGTCAAAGTTATCCCCATGTTTGTGCATTAGTTATCATGTCTGTGGTGCACTGTAAATTTCATGTGTTTGACACATGTTTTTGCATTGTTTGTATTAAATATGATGTGGCATGCGTGTGGATAGTGAATAAGCACGATTTTTTCTTTGAAGTTCCTAGTGTGAAGCAACAATTTCAAACAAGAGATGTTTGTTATTCAATAAGGTGTTTTGTTATATAAGATTAAAGAATTGGATAAAGAATATTTTTGATATGCACAATAAATTATGTGCATTTCTATGTATATTATATGGCGGCTTGGAATGCTCGTCCGTCATTTAAATAAATGGAATATATGTCTACATATTTTCACTTGATGATTGTTAATTTGGTAGATCTCACCAAATAAAATAAATATAATATAATATATATATAGTAATTCACTTGATGGCTATTAATTTGGGAGATCTCACCAAATCAGTAGTTTAATGTGATAAATCCATTATAAAATGCGTGCCCATTTCTTTTGTTCTCATCAAAACTTACATGTCACATAGAAATCAACAACTCATTCCTTCAGCACAAACGACCAGTTGAAATGAGCACTACCCATGTAAGGATGGCAATGGGTCGGGTTTGGATCGGGTTGAACAATATCAAATTCATCTCCATATCCATGAAGATAGTCTTTGCCTGCCCATGAAAAAATCCATGGGTGAAAAATTGTTTGCATGTCCAAATCCGATGGATATCTATATCCACTGGATATCCATTGGGTCCTCTCGAGACATATAAATAAGACGCAACACAATATTAACATAAACTCTTCCATTCTTCACCTCGTGGCAGGCTAGGCTTCACTTATGGTAAATCAACATCGAGTAACAACCTAAGATCATTTAGTATTTTTCTAACAGATGAGAATGACGAGTCATTTAAGAAGGAGATAAAATAAGGGAAGGAGTGTTGGAGTATGTTACAGAGGGGATTGATTGTCAAGTTATAAAAGTTATGATGGGGATTGTGTAATTTCTTATGCATGTTTTAGATAAAAAAGTGTAAAATTGCCGTGGGACATGTGAACGTGGGGCAGGGATGACAGATTTTTTCCCATTAAGTCATACTATCGGGTCGGGTTTGGATATATCCATGGGTACAAGATTATATCCATGCCCTACCCACGAACAATCGGGTCGGGTTTGGGCGCCGCCCATGGACACAAAAGCATATCCAAACCCTATCCATTCGGGTCGGATATCCATGGATATCCATGTCCATGGATAAAATTGCCATCCTTAACCCATGTGTAGCTTCTGTCCTTGATCTTTCTCATGCTAGCATCAGGTACTTGTTCATGTAATACATTTGTGCATAATCTCTCTCAATACATAATGGTCATGTTGTGATTGTCCCTTTTCTTCATCTTGAGATTTTGCAGATGTGGTAGTAGAGGCATCGAGAGATAGCATTAAACTCATCACATGTGTGTCAAAAAAATCACAGATCCACCATGTGATAGCAAAACTTGCGAAGACGCATGCTCCAAATGTACAGGGGAATACAAATCTGGCGAGTGTGTTTCTGAGGGGTGCAAGGGCACATTTTGCATATACCATCCTCCAACCATCCACAATAATCAAAAAATGGGCACCAACTAGCTAAGATGGGATAGTTTGTTGGCAAATATTGTGATGAAATCGTGAACGGTGTAGCAGGAAGGTTGTTCGCACGTATAAGCCTATGAGGAGCGGTTAATCTAGTCTTGCCTCTTGAATTATATGGAATTAAGAAGTGGTCCATAGAATTTGAAGAAGTGGTCTATAAAATTTGTGTGGTTGATTATTTTTCATTGTTTTTATTACTTATGATGTGGATTCGCATAGACGATGAACGTGAACCATTTTTTCCTTCACACTTCCTAGTGCGAAGACACATTTCAAATAAGAGATATCTTTACTCCCTCCATTCGAAAATATATATAAGGTGTATGATACGTCTCCAACGTATCTATAATTTTTGATTGCTCCATGCTATATTATCTACTGTTTTGGACTATATTGGACTTTATTTTCCATTTTTATATTATTTTTGGGACTAACCTATTAACCGGAGGCCCAGCCCAGAATTGCTGTTTTTTTGCCTATTTCAGTGTTTCGGAGAAACAGAATATCAAACGGAGTCTAAACAGAATAAAATCTTCGGGAACGTGATTTTCTCACCGAACGTGATCCAGAAGACTTGGACCCTACTCCAAGGAGTCAAAGACGAGGTCATGAGGGTGGGAGGCGCCCCCCTAGGGCGCGCCCCCTGCCTCGTGGGCCCCTCGGTGCTCCACCGACGTACTCCTTCCTCCTATATATACCTACGTACCCCCAAACGACCAGAACAGGAGCCAAAAACCTAATTCCACCGCTGCAACTTTCTGTATCCACGAGATCCCATCTTGGGGCCTGTTCCGGAGCTCCGCCGGAAGAGGTCCGTCATCACGGAGGGTTTCTACATCATCATAGGCTCTCCGATGAAGTGTGAGTAGTTTACCTCAGACCTTCGGGTCCATAGTTAGTAGCTAGATGGCTTCTTCTCTCTCTTTGAATCTCAATACAAAGTTCTCCCCCTTTCTTGTGGAGATCTATTCGATGTAATCTTCTTTTTGCGGTGTGTTTGTTGAGACCGATGAATTGTGGGTTTATGATCAAGTCTATCTATGAATAATATTTGAATCTTCTCTGAATTCTTTTATGTATGATTGGTTATCTTTGCAAGTCTCTTCAAATTATCCGTTTGGTTTGGCCAACTAGATTGGTAGTTCTTGCCATGGGAGAACTGCTTAGCTTTGGGTTCGATCTTGCGGTGTCCTTTCCCAGTGACAGAAGGGGTAGCAAGGCACGTATTGCATCGTTGCCATCGAGGATAACAAGATGGGGTTTATTTCATATTGCATGAATTTATCTCTCTACATCATGTCATCTTGCTTAAGGCATTACTCTGTTTTTAACTTAATACTCTAGATGCATGCTGGATAGCGGTCGTTGAGTGGAGTAATAGTAGTAGATGCAGAATCGTTTCGGTCTACTTGTCACGGACGTGATGCCTATATACATGATCATGCCTAGATATTCTCATAACTATGCTCAATTCTGTCAATTGCTCAACAGTAATTTGTTCACCCACCGTAGAATACTTATGCTCTTGAGAGAAGCCACTAGTGAAACCTATGGCCCCCAGGTCTATTCTCATCATATCAATCTCCATCACTTTAATCTTGCTTTGCTTTTTTACTTTGCTTTTACTTTTTACTTTGCATCTTTATACCAAAAATACCAAAAATATTATATCTATCAGATCTCACTCTCATAAGTGACCGTGAAGGAATTGACAACCCCTAATCGCGTTGGTTGCGAGTAGCTATCGTTTTGTGCAGGTACGAGGGACTTGAGCGTGGCCTCCTACTGGATTGATACCTTGGTTCTCAAAAACTGAGGGAAATACTTACGCTACTCTGCTACATCATCCCTTCCTCTTCGGGGAAAACCAACGCAAGCTCAAGACATAGCAGTGTATTAATTTTTTTTCAAAATTCAAACATGTGCATGTTTGACCATATTTATAGAAAAAAATATTAATATCTACAATACCAAATTTGTATAATTCAATCAATCATAGAAAGTATTTTCATTTTAATCTATTCGGCATTATAGATATTGATATTTAATTCTATAATCTTGGTCAAGCATACAAATGTTTGACTATCACAAAAATCGATGCACCTTATATTCTGGAACGGAGGGAGTGTTTGGTAAGGTATTTAAGATTATATCTACATGTTGATATAAGGTTAAACAATTGACAAGGAATGTTTATTTCTATGTATTTGCGTGTACGTGGTTACTAGTGGCTTGGAATGCTCATCCGTCATCAAAATAAATATAATATATGAAACAACATGTGCCGCCTGTGCAAAATTGTATTGGAAAGGCATTAACATGGGTTGAAGAAAGGACAATACATGAACGGAGGAGGGAGAGGATGTATATGGAGACCAATCTAGCCATGAACAATGGTCCTTCGGGTTGTGTTGTCGATGTCTTGCAAGTGCACATGGTTTAGTTATAGCCCTTTCGATGTAAGAATATTGATCCCTCAGGGAGCACGAGAACTGGACTTTGTGACTTATAGAGACTTATATAGATGTGCCTCCAAGTTAGTTTTAGTAGCGAAGCAAAATGAATGCGAAAGATTCTAATAAGTTTGAGTTGAGTGCAAACAAAAGTAATTAGTGTAAAAGAATAGAAAGAGTGCAACGAGGTGAATAGAGCCTTGAAACCGGCAGATGATTAAAGAGTTCTTATGGAGTCCGGAATTATCATTGGTATGTGTCTAATGTAACATATGCTATTGCATAGTTCTAAAATGGATACTCGAGTCCCTGTTGATGTTTGTGATTGGACTGATCCGGGTATAGAATATGTTTTACTCGAGGTAGACTTCGTACCACGCACACCACTACCTAGTTTTACTGCTTTGGTTCTCATCATGGTTTTTTTGAGCCGAAACAGTAGAACAATCGTTCTACGGTAATTTTCATTATAATATCATAAATGTACAAAAAATACAAGTCTAGCCTAGACCCTCAACCAATGCCGGTTTTATGAAACATCGCATATATTACAAATAGAGAGCTATCCAATTACTGATCATCGTGGCCCTTTCATGCTTTGCTCAAAAAGTAGTGATCTCTAGACTTTCCTTGAGGTAGAATTTCCAAGTACCTAGATGGATTGGTGCCTGCCTAAATAGCTTATCATTCCTGGTAAGCCAGATGCTCCAACAACCCAAAATCACAATTTCCATAGCAATATTTGTGGGCAGCTGATCCAGCGTGATAAGTATTTCATCATATGTAGAAATGCCTTTGACTTTGGAGGGAGTAAGAATATTCCAACATGTCCATGCAAATGGGCAATCCCAAAAAAGGTGCAGAGAAGTCTCCTCAGTGCCATCCCCACATAGGGCACAATTGTAACTCTCGAGATACATGCTTCTGCGTTGTAGCATGTTTCTGGTACTGATCCTATCATGAAGAAGGAGCCAGAAGAAGATTTTATGTCTGAGTCTACACGCCGAACTCCAGAGCTTCTTAAAAATGATGTGAGCTGTGCTTAGTCCCATGATCACTTTGTATAATTTCATAGATGAAAATTTGGTAGAGGTAGTACCAGAAAACCAGTAGTCTCTTTCAGCTGTGTCATGATCTGTTCATGATGATCCTTCAATGACATTGAACTGATTAAAAGCTTCCAGGGATAAAGGACGGTGGAACAACTGGCTGAGGTCCTCAAGCTGTTGAACACTTCCAAGTGTGATTTCTTTGTTGATTGCAAAAGAGAATAGTTCTGGATATTGCGTTTGCAAAGGGGTGTTTTGCCAATTGTCTGTCCAAAACCTAATTGTATCCCCAGTCCCAGCTTTACAATTATGAAGGAGCCTGAAAGTGGGAAGAAGTTTGAGTATTGCTTTCCACCAGAAAGATCCAATCATTCTCTCATTGGGCAAATAGTGTTGATAATAAGACTCCCAGATAATATTCACCCATGGAATGTCAGCTCTATTGAAGAACTTGTATAAGGACTTCATCAACAGCGTTTTATTATGGGTGTGCAAGTCAAGAACACCTAGCCCTCCATGTGATTTAGGCTTGCAGACCTGTTCCCATGATATAAGTGCAACACCTCTGTCCTGAGTAGCATACTTCCTCCAGAAACAGTTCATGAGGTAGGAATTGATTTGCTTGATCATAGTCTTAGGAACCATGAGTGTGCACATGAAGAAAGTAGGCATACTAGTGAATACTAACTTAATGAGAGTAATTTTGTCACCATAGGAAAGCAAGGTGGAGCAGCCTAACAGTCTGGTTTCAATTCTCTTTAGCAAAGGCACAAAATCTTCAATTCTTGGTTTGGCAGTGCAGAGGGGCAGACCAAGGTATTTGTGAGGGAGACTACCAACATTACAACCCAACAGAGTGGATAACTGTTGCATCTTCTCAGGAGGAGTGTTGATGGATATCAAAATGGATTTAGAGTAGTTAATCTTGAGCTCAGTGTATTCAGCATAAAAATTGAGTAAATGTTTGATTTGTTGAGCTTGTCTGATGTCTGCCTGAGCCAGCAGAATGGTGTCATCTGCATACTGAATAACAGGGAAGTCTGGGCTTGAGGTGTGCCTTAATGGCGAGCTAATAATAGAATTGTGCATGGCTTCATTAAGCATTGACTGTAGAATATCAGCAACAATGAAAAATATCAATGGAGAGAGAGGATCTCCTTGTCTCACACCTTTTTTACAGAGAAATTGTTTGCCAGGGATCCCATTGAGCAGGACTGAAGAAAAACCAGAACCATAAATCATCTTAAACCATTGTATCCATTTGTGTCCAAAACCTTTAGCCTGAAGGACTTGAATAATAGTATCATGGCTTAGCATATCAAAAGCCTTCTCAAAATCCAATTTTAAAAGGAAAAGCTCTTCTCTGCTGTGACGCCCCCGATTTAATCATACACTAATCATACACGCAAACGTGTACGATCAAGATCAGGGACTCACGGGAAGATATCACAACACAACTCTACAAATAAAATAAGTCATACAAGCATCATATTACAAGCCAGGGGCCTCGAGGGCTCGAATACAAGAGCTCGATCATAGACGAGTCAGCGGAAGCAACAATATCTGAGTACAGACATAAGTTAAACATGTTGCCATAAGATGGCTAGCACAAACTGGGATACAGATCAAAGGAGACGCAGGCCTCCTGCCTGGGATCCTCCTAACTACTCCTGGTCGTCGTCAGCGGGCAACACGTAGTAGTAGGCACCTCCGGTGTAGTAGGAGTCGTCGTCGAAGGTGGCGTCTGGCTCCTGGGCTCCAACATCTGGTTGCGACAACCAGGTAGAAGGGATAGGGGGGAAAGAGGGAGAAAGCAACCGTGAGTACTCATCCAAAGTACTCACAAGCAAGGAGCTATACTACATATGTATGCATTGGTATCAACTGGAATAAGGCTATTATATGTGGACTGAACTGCAGAAAGCCGGGATAAGGGGGGATAGCTAGTCCTTTCGAAGACTACGCTTCTGGCAGCCTCCGTCTTGCAGCATGTAGAAGAGAGTGGACTGAAGTCCTCCAAGTAGCATCGCATAGCATAATCCTAACCGATGATCCTCCCCTCGTCGCCCTGTGAGAGAGCGATCACCGGTTGTATCTGGCACTTGGAAGGGTGTGTTTTATTAAGTATCCGGTTCTAGTTGTCATAAGGTCAAGGTACAACTCCAAGTCGTCCTGTTACCGAAGATCACGGCTATTCGAATAGATTAACTTCCCTGCAGGGGTGCACCACATAACCCAACACGCTCGATCCCATTTGGCCGGACACACTTTCCTGGGTCATGCCCGGCCTCGGAAGATCAACACGTCGCAGCCCCACCTAGACCAACAGAGAGGTCAGCACGCCGGTCTAAACCTAAGCGCCCAGGGGTCTGGGCCCATCGCCCTTAGCACACCTGCACGTTGCGTGGGCGGCCGGAAGCAGACCTAGCCTAGTAGGCGTTCCAGTCCAATCCAGCGCGCGCCGCTCCGTTGCTGACGTCACGAAGGCTTCGGCTGATACCACGACGTCGAGTGCCCATAACTGTCCCCGCGTAGATGGTTAGTGCGTAGGCCAGTAGCCAGACTCAGATCAAATACCAAGATCTCGTTAAACGTGTTAAGTATCTGTGAACGCCGACCGGCCAGGCCCACCTCTCTCCTAAGTGGTCTCAACCTGCCCTGTCGCTCCGCCTCAAAGTAACAGTCGGGGGCCGTCGGGAACCCAGGCCCACCTCTACCGGGATGGAGCCACCTGCCCCTTCAGCCCCCATCTCCGAACAGTATCACAGGTAAGGTAACTGTGTAAAGTATCTTGTATATGCCCGTGGTCACCTCCTGAAGTGATCACGGCCCAGTAGTATAGCATGGCAGACGGACAAGAGTGTAGGGCCACTGATGGAACACTAGCATCCTATACTAAGCAGTAGGATAGCAGGTAATGGTAACAACAGTAGTAGCAAGGATAGGCTATGCATCAGGATAGGAATAACGGAAAGCAGTAACATGCTACACTACTCTAATGCAAGTATTATAGAGAAAAGAGTAGGCGATATCTGTTGATCAAAGAGGGGGGGGCTTGCCTGGTTGCTCTGGCAAGAGAGAGGGGTCGTCAACACCGTAGTCGTACTGGGTAGCAGCGGCGTCGGTCTCGGTGTCTAGCGAGAGAAGAGGGGGAAGAAACAATAAATATAATGCAAACAAATGCATGACGATGCATGACATGACAAAGCGTGGTGCTAGGTGTGTCCTAACGCGGTATTAGGTGATACCGGTGAAGGGGGATAACATCCGGGAAAGTATCCCCGGTGTTTCGCGTTTTCGGACAGATGAACCGGAGGGGGAAAGTTGCGTGTTCGCTATGCTAGGGATGCGTGGCGGACGAACGGGTTGCGTATCCGGACTCGTCTCGTCGTTCTGAGCAACTTTCATGTACAAAGTATTTTCATCCGAGTTACGGATTATTTTATATTAATTTTCAAAGTTTTAAATGATTTTCTAATTTCTGGGTTTAATTTAATTCGAAACTAAATTAGTATTTAAATGCTATGGGTACACAGAAAGTGTACCCAAAAGTGTGCACCTGAGGCTGACAGGTGGGGACAGTTGACTAAGTCAACTACCCAGTCACTAGTTCCAGTCAGCAGTTGATTGGTCAGCTTGACTAGTCAAAGGGATCTAGTGGGACCCCCTGTCAATGACTAGGCTAGTCCAGTCAGCAGTTTGACTTGGTCAATCTGTACAAGGGGTCCACCTGTCATAGGCTGATATTTTAACAGATCGTTTTTAATGGGATAATTACTTGACGGGGCCCCTGTCAGTGAGTCACCAGTTTTTTACAGATTTTATTTATCCAAAAAAACATTAATTAGCGAGGTGGGGGCCGGTGTCAGGGAGTCAGGAGGTGGTTAGCTCATCGCTAATGAAGCCACGTAAGTGGCTAACGGCGGTGATGGCAGAATGCGCCGGCGGCGGCCATACAGAGGACTCCGGCCACTGTTTGGCCCGGGGACGGTTCCCACGGCACGTGCTCGACGTCGCGCGTCGACTGTTAACCGCGGCTCGTGCAGGGGTTACCGGAATCGACGGGGGCGACGGCGTGCAGTGGCGGTGACGTTGGAGAGCGCGGAGGGAGGCGGTTGCAGGGGCGGCCCGAGCGGCAGAGCTCTGGCGGGCGCGCGATCACGGGACAGAGGCTGGGCACGGGCGTAGTGAGGGCGCCGTGGAGGTGCGGCAGTAGCAGCCGTGGCTACGTGGCGCGCACGGGCGCGCGGGGGGGGGGAGGCGAGTGGGCCACACGGCAGCGCGGGCGACAGCAGGGGAGCACGGCGGGAGCTAGCGGGTGCAGGCCACAGGCAGGGCACTGCGAGCAAGGGGACCGGAGGAGAGGAATCTCACGAGGGGATGTAGGGCCCGGGCAGTGGGGGTCGAGGAAGAAGACGGGGACGACGCAGTCTGGCGGGGAGGCGACGCCGACGAGGTAGCGGGCGATCCGGTGGTGGCGGCGTCGAGCGGCGATGGGGTGGGGGCCCCGAGCATTGGGCACCAGTCAGGAGGAGGTGAGGACGGGGCAGCGACCGTGCCGCCGGCGACGAGGGCGGCAAGGGGATGTGCGGCGATGGAGGGGAAGCACCGAGCGGCGTCGGGGTCGAGCCCTCGATCTCGATCCAGATCGAGGGGGGAGTGGGCGATGTGGGGGGAGGAGTGGGGTAGTGCGGTCGGGTTAGGGTTTCGGTCGGGTTGGGTGGTTAAGTGGTGCTGGGGCCGGTTGGGCCAGTGAGCTGGCCGGCTGGGCCGTTGGCCCAGTTGGCCAGGGGGCCTTTTTTGTATTTTAGTTTTCTATCCTTTTATGTATTTTATTTCCTTTTTTTGTTTTATTTTGTTCCTCATTGTATTTTAGTTTTGTAAAGTACAAAAATAATCCCTAAATTGGTAATAGAAATTATACCACTGCCACAATTAATTTGGCACCTAAATATATTAGTTTGTAATCGTTTATCATTTTAAAAGCATTTAAATAATTGTGTTTGCTACGGTTTTAGTTTATTTAGTGCATTTAAATATTTTATTAAATGATGATTTCTTCACCAACATTTATTATGGATTATTTGACACATTAGGAACAATTTAGTTTTGACTTTTGAAAACTTTAATTTTTTTGACTTTAATTCCAATTTGAATTTGGTTTGGTTCCGAGCTAACACGAGATTATCAACAATAATCGAGGTGACGTGGCACCATTACCAGAGGGTTACTGTAGCTTGATTACCCGGGCGTCACAATTCTCCTCCACTACAAGAAATCTCGTCCCGAGTAAGGGGGAGGGATTGGGTTACGAAAAATCTAACGGATCTTCTCGGTCTTGGTTGTTCTTCTCGAACAGGTCGATCCATAGCGTCGATGTCTTCATTCCCATACATCAATGCTTCATGATGAAGTTGTCGTCCTTTCTTCGGGAACTCCATCGTACTTACAAAAGGGTAAGAAGGGAAAACTCTATATGGATGGATTCTAACAAGATCGAGCATCAGACGGTTAACTCAGGGAAGAAGCATAAGTATCTCTCGAATTGAAACTTAAGAAGATATCGAGAGCAAAGTAAGAAGGTACCATGAGAAGTTTCAAACGGATAGGCAATCGTTCGATGCCTAATCAGAAGGTGAAAGGGTTTCAGGGCAACGAGAATAGGCATTGCGCCACATACCAGAATAGATCACTAGACAGGTGGTCCGTGAATTACATACGAAGTCAAGTGCGAGGAACAACCTTGGGAACAGGTGGTGTACAGGAGTGTCAGGTTTCGATCCTGTGAAACTGTGGGTTATGGGCCCACCATGTGGTTCTTTTCTTTAATAGGAGCAGTGGCATCTTGCACGGTCATGATAGCAAGGCATGTCAGGGAGTACCATGTCAGCTATGTCGGCAACAACGCTGGTACCAAGGGCGAGGGACGAAGAGAACCATTTTCCTACTCGTTGAACGAGGCGGGCCAATAGGCAAGGTTCCCGTCCATCGGTGGCTACCGAAATGTCATCAACAACAGTAACAGGGTCTTGCTGACAGAATTGTACACCGAGGTATATACATAAGCAGGAGAATATTACTGCTTAGATCATATAGATCACAAGAAAGGTTAAACCAAATAATGGAAAGGAAAATGTGTTTAAACACATATATCAGGGGTATATCCTCCCCAAGGACAAGCAGAGCATGATATCCTTGGCAGGATATAATAAAAACTCTTTAGGAAAGGGGAAAGAAATTTCATGACATTACCCATGCAACGGTGTTTGGATAATTGAGCAGGTAACATTTAGCATTATGCTTCAAATGTTTTTATTGAAAATCGAAGTACCACAGACATGCTTCGAGATAGCATCGACATGGTCTTCAAGCAAAGATCGGACTTTGGATATGCAAAGGATCCATCAGGAACAACTTATAGAATAAGTCTTACAATTTCCTCATGGAAGAATGGCTAACCTTGCTGAAAAGGAATCTATAATAATAGGGCCTCCGGCCAGGTGTGCTAGGCACGACCTCACCTTACCGGGTCACATAAAGACCAATGTTATAACTCTTGAAAATATGTTCCAACCATCATATCTGACTGAGATTCAGATCTGATTGGGGACAGGATACCTCAGACATTTGGATACCTGAGAAGAATAGGTGCAACACAATTTGACGAGAAGACATTGTAAGATTCTCGGGAAATGTACTATGGAAGGGAGTTCCAGAACAAGAGCTCATCATTAAACCAATGAAGGAATAAGGAGGTAGTTGATGAACTCAGTGACAATTCATCGAGATTTCGAAAGGATGGGTTTCCACAATTATGTGAACAAGGAGATAACATTTGTCAGATCAAATGATATAATATAATGATGTATGCTCGAGGAAAGCATACACAATTGAACATTGATTGAAAGGTGCACCCAAAAGATGGGCCTAGGTAGCATGATCAACGTTAAAATGGTGGTTCAACAACCAATAGTCTAAGAACGAACTATCGACCATCAACTTCAAAGCAATAGGGTTGTTAGAAGTACAAAATCCACGCAGTACCATTCACTTGTTGGAATCCCGGTTAGAACCAACACGGGGACCAAGAAAGAAAGGTGATGGTGAGAAGTATTACCTGTATCAAGAATCCTTAAGAGGTGATGAAATCCTCACGACTTTCTTGACAATAAAGATGGTAATACTCCAAGGTAAAGAAGAACAATGCGGGATAGCAAGGAACTCAAGGTATAACACAAAACACGAACAAGTTTGTTCTGGAGGGAAGTCAATAAAGTGGTCGATGGTAACACAAATCATCGAGGGCAAGGATGGTATTTATCATCATGAACTCAATTGATATCTTGGAAGAGCTCGGAATGCTGATGATGATCACGACACATTTGTCGAGAGATTTCATGAAGATGTAATCAATCAGTGATGACATCTAGTCAAACGAATGATAAACGGAAGGTTATTGGAACCATGGTTACGACACAAACTCGAAATCAAGCTTGCGGTTCAAGGCGAAATGATATGATGAGGAAAATCGACGTAAGCTTAGCTCATCGTCAAGAATTGTGCTCCGTGAAGAAGGGCCAAGTAGCACAGTTAAAATTTAGCACCGTGATGATATAGCCGATCAGGCTAGGAATGACTTAAGTGATTATTAACTCGTAAGCAACAACAATTATTTAAGAGTTATTGAACCAGAGTGCGGAATCGATTCACTTATTGGTGTCCTCGGTTGATGACAACCCAGAACCCGGGAAAATTGGAGTCGGTGAGAAATAATAGTTGATGAAGAACCCATAAGAAGTTATGCAGTTCCATGATAATCTCGAGATACCAGGGGGTAATACTCGACGACAGGTCAAAGTAAAGGTTGGACTAGTGTATTGATCTACAGAAAACAAGTGCTTAAACTAGCCCGAGAAATGGGATCAGAGAAGAACATGGTCGGAACCACGATTGCAGAAGGCCAGATCCCAGATATAAGATGAACTTCTACCAAGGGAATAATTAATTAAAGAGAAGCTTTAATGGTAAGATCTACATCATGTCCATGGGCATGAACACAAAGTTCAAGGTCGACTCCCACTTCTTCAATGCATAACCTTTCATTCATTGCTCTAGGTAAAAATGATCTTAGTGTCAAAACCTACCTGGTGAATTACCAGAGGAGTATGACCCGTGAAAACTTTCGGGTTCACACAGATTAAAGAAGACATAGGTTCAACCCATCGGGGCTTCTTAGAACATATACCATGAACTTCAGGAGTAAATAACACAAGCTCAAAAGTAGAGCATGGATGACAAAAGTAGAGTATACAATTTACCAAGGGCATTATGTATTAGGTAAAGAACTCACAAGAATTTTGGTTGTGGAGGACATTGTTAGAAAATAACCCGGCAATGGGTATGGCGGTCCACAACGGGGCTGATGTGAGTATCGGTACTCAATCAAAGGAAGAAGGAATGCCAAGGCATCGGATTATAGAAACAACTGACTAATTCAAAGCTTAATGCAAAGAAATTTTATGATTCCCAAATCAAGGGATCAGAAGCAATCGTTTTGATCAAAAATGCATAAGTTCAATAGACTTAGAAGCAGAAATGATGAAGGCATTGATTGGTCAAGAACCAACTCATATCCAAATGACGTCTGAGCCGGAAGTATGAATCCTAGGATTCGACTGAGGAATGCGGGCATCCTCAACATATTGAATCAACGGACTTAAAATGATAAAGACAAGGGAGGCCAATAAGATTACGAAACTTATCGGATTAACCACAATTTAAGAAAGCGAGAATTTCAAGAGCAATAGGCTGCTCGGGATTTTCGAAAGATCGAATATTATTTCGAAGACCTTAGTGAAACACATAAACAACGGGGAAAGAACAGATATCTGGTAAGTGCGAGGAATTATCCGTAGGGGGTATTCATGTGGCAAGAACTGCAAGGCAGTGGGCACAAAGTATACTCGAAACATTATAGAGAATTTTGGGTTATCTTGTAACAACAAGATCAACTGGGAATAAAAGTAAGAACGACAGGTGTAAGTATTTATCCATAGGGATATTTCGGTGGAAGGGAATTGCAAAAACAACAGGCACAAGGTCTCGAGAGAATATCAAAGTGTATCTTCGAAATCTTCTAGTGCAGCCAGCGATCATCTGGACTGAAGGGGCTCTCCGGGAGAAAGTATTTTCGAGAACCTAAAGTTAGATTTTAGTAAAAATCATTTAACCCGAATAGAAGAGAGTTTAGAATCCCAGAGTAAGGATCGAGGAGTAAAAGATCCTAATACCACCCAATGGCGACGTGGGCCCATGGGCCGCACAACCATGTTAGTAAAAGTTTTGCAATGTCTAGACTCGACTTCGGCCAAAGAGTATGGAAGGGGGATTCCTACAGGCAGTCGCCTCTGATACCAACTTGTGATGCCCCCGATTTAATCATACACTAATCATACACGCAAACGTGTACGATCAAGATCAGGGACTCACGGGAAGATATCACAACACAACTCTACAAATAAAATAAGTCATACAAGCATCATATTACAAGCCAGGGGCCTCGAGGGCTCGAATACAAGAGCTCGATCATAGACGAGTCAGCGGAAGCAACAATATCTGAGTACATACATAAGTTAAACATGTTGCCATAAGATGGCTAGCACAAACTGGGATACAGATCGAAGGAGGCGCAGGCCTCCTGCCTGGGATCCTCCTAACTACTCCTGGTCGTCGTCAGCGGGCAGCACGTAGTAGTAGGCACCTCCGGTGTAGTAGGAGTCGTCGTCGAAGGTGGCGTCTGGCTCCTGGGATCCAACATCTGGTTGCGACAACCAGGTAGAAGGGATAGGGGGGAAAGAGGGAGAAAGCAACCGTGAGTACTCATCCAAAGTACTCGCAAGCAAGGAGCTATACTACATATGTATGCATTGGTATCAACTGGAATAAGGCTATTATATGTGGACTGAACTGCATAAAGCCGGGATAAGGAGGGATAGCTAGTCCTTTCGAAGACTATGCTTCTGGCAACCTCCGTCTTGCAGCATGTAGAAGAGAGTGGACTGAAGTCCTCCAAGTAGCATCGCATAGCATAATCCTAACCGATGATCCTCCCCTCGTCGCCCTGTGAGAGAGCGATCACCGGT